>NW_007746326.1:0-1717 GCF_000696425.1 Galeopterus variegatus | reverse complement strand
CCGCCCCCCACCCCAGGGCTTTTCAGGGCTCGGCCTGGGCGTTTCGCCTTTGTGCTTTGTAAGAGAAAAGCCTTTTCTTCCAGGGCATAACAAACTTGGGCGGAGAGCTTCCGTGTGGCCCCCCAGGCGAGGCCGCCCACGGTGGAGAGGCCATCCGAGGGGATGCTCGGTTCGTCTCCCGCTCCAGGAGCCCCCTCCGAGAGCTCGCGGCCTTGGTCGACCCCGGCCGGCGAGGGCGCGCGGGAGCCCCGAGGTGGCGGGGGCTCCGGCTGCCGGCAGGCAGAGGAAGAGCTCTCGCTTCCCGTTCAGAACGCGCTGCTTTCTCGGGTCCTGGCCGCGCGGCTCCAGCGGAGGGCCCGGGTTCGGGCTCCGAGCCGGGCACACGTCGCACCGGGTGGGTGCATGAGGCCGGGGCCATCGGTGGGGGGCATAGCCCTGCCTGGCCGGCCGGGTCGTCCAAGGTCTCCTGCCTGCGCCGCCTTCCAGCCCCGGGAGCAGCAGAGAGGGAGGACACGGGCACTCTCTGCCCACAGGGCTCAGCAGCCACGTCTTGCCTCTCGCCTCCGTTCCGGACTCGGCTTGAGGGGCAAAGGGGACAGAAAGGAAAAAAGAAGAGAAAAGGGCGGGGAGTGAGGAAGCAGCGGGTGGACGGGGGGGAGCAGAGCGGGCAGGGGGCTGCGCTTTGCCCGGCCGCCTCCTCTTTTCGTCTCGCTGGCTCTTCCCGCAAAGGGAAAATGAGCAGAGGGGAAAGGCAGAAAGAGCGTCGAGGAAAAGCGCTGCGGGCGTCTTGCGTTCCGATCACTCCCAGCCCGCAGTGATCCGGCACAAGTGGCGTGAGTTCGCTCGCTGCGCTCCGGGGCGAGGTGGGGGAAGGCCGAGGACAGGGTGGCACCGCGCCGCTGGTGACCGGCGCGGTAGGGGNTGAAGGGTGTGGAGGGAGGGAGGGAGGTGGAGGTGGGGCTGGGGGGTGTGTGGAGGAATCCTCTGCGGGCAGGAAGGAGGCAGGTGCTGGCACAGAGGTGGACCGTTCTGAATGCAACCGGTAAACTCCCCGCTCCGCTGGGCTGAACCGGCCTGGCCTTGGAGCAGCCCGACCCGTGGGGTCTCCCGGGATTTTCGGGTCGGGACCCCTTCTGCCAGCAGGCCTTCGGAGCGAAGCGGGAGGACGATCGTGTAGACTGGGGCGCTTTGCTCTCTTTGTAGTTTTGTCTTTATCTTAGACCTGCCTTACACTGAGTAACAATTTCTCTTCTTCCGACTTGAGATCAAAACTTTTCAGCGAGCACGCCGGTAGCTGCAGTCCTGCGGCCACCGCCGCTGCGCTCGTCCGCCCGGGCCGAGCGACCTTCTCCGCCTGGANCGGGTGACCCGCGGGGCGGGGCTGCTCAGGGACTCTAGGTCCCTGGACTTTGGTCGAAGGCGGGCGGCTCCGAGCCTCTGCCCGCGGGCCCTGTACAGCCGCGGACCCGGGCCCCTCGCATGTGTCTGTTCCTCCCGGACCGGCTCTTTGGTTCCCCAAAGTTACAGGCAGATTGTTTCGTGCGGAGGCTCGTTGGGACCTAACGTGTGGTGTGTAGTAAGACGGCCGAGAGCCGGAGGGAGAGGTCAGGCCGCGGACTGGTGGGCTCGGCTCTGCGCCGGCCCCAAGTTGATGTAGGTTTCGCCTTCACCTCTTCTTCCCCCGTTTTCCCTAAAAGAGTTGGTTTTTCCCGGCTGA
>NW_007746325.1:0-13609 GCF_000696425.1 Galeopterus variegatus | reverse complement strand
GGATCATGCTCTGGGACCCTGCCCAGTGATGTCCCCAGGACATGAGGGCCCATCTGTCCCAGGTTGACATATGTCCCAAAGGGACATATTCAGGGAGCCTGGCTGGGATTGTAGGAGTATGGTGCTGCTTCTCCCTCCTCATGCCTACGCTTAGCAGGAGGCTGAAATCACTATGTCTCAGATCATCTGGAGGGAGAAGAGTTTTTTTTACTAACGCAAATATTCGTATTTCATAGTCAATTGAGTGAAAGTCCAGATGGCAGAAATTCCCCTACCATTCTGGGGTGGGATGGGTTGGTAGGAGGGGTTGCTTTCAGGAATTGAATGGTTATTTTCTCCTTCTTGAATGCTAAAACGGGCGTTAAGTGGTCTTTTCCACAGTCTGCTGCGATAGCCAGCCGGTTAATCAATGTTTACTGAACAGCTACCCGAGCAGGCTTTCGGGAGACATCAGGCCAGATCCAAATGGGATCATACAGACACCGTGCTGGGCTGGGCATTGAAACACTGGCATTTTTATCCTGGATGGCACGTTTCTGGTTGTATGACTTTGGACAAATTATTTCATCTCAAAAGTCGATAAAGACATCTGCTTCACAGGCTTGTTGTGTGGGTTAAGTAAGGCAATTAAAATGAATACACCTAATATTAAATAGGGGCTCAATAAATACTGGTTAAATATGTTGCTTGCTTTTGAAAAATTTCCAATTTCTAATTTTGAGAAATAATCTAATAAAGAACTTCTCTCCCCCTGCTGTATGTGTAGTAAAATGACTTAAAGAAAAAGGAGGTCATAAATTGATTCAAGATCGTGCTGAATTTGCATGAGCTGGTACAATGGAATGGGTGGTTTGGGGAGGGTACTCCGGGTAGAATTGTTGAAAGAGGTGAGTTTTAAAAATGGATAGAAGCATGGACTGGTGAAGAGGGAGGATGGGGTTCCTGGGAAGGCATCCTGGTGGCTGAACTCCTCTTGGTTTACCCCTTCGAGAAGTTGTAAAGACGGTGGCAGCAGCCCCCAGGGCCCTTTGTGTGCCCGAGCTGTTGCCAGGCAGAGCAGCTGCAGGTCTGCCCAGGACAGCCAGGGCTGCTTCTGGAATTCCAGGCCCTGCTCCTCCCTACGCTCTCGCTCCCTGTCACTAGCCTGTGAGAGGTCTCCTCACCTTCCCACTAACAACTGACACACTCCAGCAGGGATCAGATGCTAAACTGAGGCTATTTCCAACTAGATGGCCTGATTTGGTTAAAATAAAAATATGGCATGCATTTTTGGAAAAACATGCTTTGCTGCTACTGCCACGGACCTAGATTTTGTTCAAGGGCTGCTGTGAAAATGAAAACCACACACATTGAAGAGAAGGTAATGTTTAAAGGCATTTTCTTCCCCCTGTCACTTGGTGGTCCCTTTCCCCAGCTGATGAGAGGGGCAGGTTGCATGCAGCAACAAGACCTGCTCTGCTGAGGAAACCCACATCCCCCTCCCAGCCTGGTTCATCCCCCCATGCACCTGACACCCTGCTTCTGCAGCCGGCTCTCACTGGCCCAAAACTGCTGCCAAGGCCCAGACTCCCCACTATGGATTTGGTCTAACTGTATGGTTAGAGGTTGTGTGCTTGTTCCATGACTGCCTGAGTGGCTGCCCTGTGTACTCTTTAGGCTTCATTCCCCGGGAGGCTTCTGCTGCCCTGAGAGTGTCTCATGCTGGCCTCAACAATCAGAAAAAGGAGGTGCCCTGAGTTAACGTTTTGTCGTGTAGTCCATGACAGGTGTGTGGGGCAAGTGGGGCTTGTACCTTAGATCCATGTGGATTGGCCCCATCTCTGGGTTGATGTGGTGGTAGAGGACAGGATGTAGGAGCAGCTCTGGAAGTTTCCATCAGTTCAGCCATGGCAACGAGAAACAAAGAGAGAGAATCCATCAGCCTCAAACAGCCTCTTGCATCCTAGGCTTTGCACTTTCTCTTCCAACACCTGGAATTCCCTTTCCCAATGCTCAGGTCTTAGCCTGACCTGAGCACTCTAACGAATGCATCCCCCTGCTCAGCACCACTGTCTAGCACATTATTCTGGTTTATTGTCTTGAGAGCAAGCTTCACTATTCAGGATTGTTTAGTTATTTCCTTATGTGCTGAGCTGTTTGCTAGGTTTAGTGTCTGTCTGCTGGACTAGAATGCAAGCTCCGTGAGATCAGAGAGTGGTGCATATTACCACCAGCAGCCTTTTCATAATTTCAGCTTTTCTGTGAATAGCACAACCATTAACCTTTGACCCCTTGACCCTAACACCCCGCCTCTTCCATACCTATTAAGCTACCAAATCCCAGGCCTGATCACAAGCTGACTTTAATAACGTCATTTGGTCAAATGTGTGTTGTACTGTCACATTCTAAGGCTTGGAATCTAAGCGGCTATGTTCGAGCCAAGCCTGCAGGAGATTGGCTTTAACTATTGGGACAGATTTTAAAGCCTTTTGAAAAACCTGTTAGAGATCTCCTTTATTTCAGATAAGCCAAAAAGGCAAAAATAAGACTAGCAAAAGAATCTACAAAATGTGCACTAGTAGTGGAACTCGTTATAATAAGGTGAGTAAACTCGCCTATTGCTCAATTAAAAAAAAAGAGGTGAAATCCACATAATGTAAAATTAACCATTTCAAAGTTAACAATTTATGGCATTTAGTACATTCACAACATTGTGCAACCACCACCTCTATCAAAAAATGTCTCCTTCATGCCAAAGTAAAATCCTGTACCATTGAGCAATTCCTGTGCATTACCCCTTCCCTCCATCCCCCAGCAACCAGCAGAGAGCCTCTGCATGGGCCATGAAAAAAGATGTAACCAGAGGTGTGGATGGGGACTGGAGAAAACTACCACTCAGAGGGCCATGGTACACCAGATGCTGGGGTGGTGGCAGATGGCACGGCCAATTCCAGTCCCCACTTGCTGCTAGTGCTGAAGTTAACTGCTTCTTGTGACCCTGAGCTGGTCTGGACTGGCTTGGCGACTGGGCAGGGGAGAGATGATAAAAACCTCTGTGCTGCTGACAACCCAGCTGCCTTCTTGCTCCTTCTCTGATGCACTACTTTGACATCTGAGCTGACTTCTAAAAGCTCAACTTGTATGCAGAGTGGAAGTGCAGTAAAGATGCAAGGTTCTCTTACAATTTTTTTTTAGAAAATAAAGAATTACAGCTCCTTAGAACAAAAGGGCTGATGGTTCCCTGCAAAATTATAAAGTATCAGTCAATTCGATTGAACCAATTTTAAGAGATTTTAATACATAATAATAATAATATGAGTAGTAATAACCAGTGAGTGATTTTTGAGGCCTTACCATATGTCAAACACAGTGCTAAGGATAAATCCAAAGGAAATGTTTCCAGAGGCTGGGGCAGCCTTCTGTAAATCAAGCCTCATAGCTTAAAATTAAGTCAGCCCCTGTTCCCACTAACAACAGGTTGAGAGTAGGTTTTCTGACACTTTGTGCCTTTAAGTTAGCCTCGACTTTTTATTCCAAGCAATGCAATGTGGGGATTTTGCTGTGAGCCCCAAGTGCTTCACATCCTGCTTAGTCATGGCAGATGACTCCACCATGAGTGACCTTCAGAGATTAGCCTTTTTCACTGGGCAAGATGACAAATCCTTATGGACCATTTTAGCACAATTCAAGAAATTATGATTATTAAATTATCAAGGCATTTGGAAATTAGACTTACTATTGACAACCAAGCATTTTAATATTTGGAAGCAGTTCATATTCCTCTTTAGTGGATGAATATCAGAGCCCTAATGAATGAGATGAGGATTCTGCTCTTCACTCGCATTGGCAGCTTAGAGGACCCTTTCCAAACAAGGTTGTAGAACACAGCAAAGACAGTGGGGTGCGTTGAACTAGAGAACGGTAGGCTACAGTGCAGAGAATCTACCTTCAAAGGTGGAAGACGCGAATTCAAGCAACTTGGGAGCTGGGAAAATTCATGCATGGGCCCCAGGAAGCTTGGCGCTGGGCACGTAAGAGGTGCTCACTACGTAAGAAGTGTGCTGAGTGGAATTAGGGACCATGCTCTGGAAAACCCTATGTGACCACCACTGTTGGCCTGTAAGCATGGCCCCACCTCCAAGGCTCTGATTTTGATTCAGTTGCTGCAACAATTCTGGGACTTCTTACCTCTCAAGACTTCTGATAGCTGAGGTCATGCTTAACTCAGAGCTGCTGGAGCTGTAATGGGAGCAGCAAAGCAGGAAATTGGGGCCAGGTGAAGGCAGGTGCAGGGTGGACTGTGTGGTGGGATGTGGAAGCTAAGCCCAGAAGTGGTGGGCCAGGGCCAGGCGGGGCAGGAGATGTCAGATCTACAAGGAGTACACTGAGAGTCAGAGAGGTGCTGAAATCCTAGAGTGAAGCCTGCAGAGAACTGGCAGGGAGGCAAGTTTGGGAGAAAGGACTGTACACCATCCAGTGAATTTACAGGATGGAGGGGGTTGCACTTGAAGGGATAATGAACTGCACGTAAAGATTCCTTGGGGTGAATCTTAAAGGTACACTACTTAGAACTAAGGAGCATGGAGGTGTGGAAATTAGGTCACTTCTGGAGGTTCTTTCCAGTTCTAAATTCTGAAAGGTCTGTGAACTTGGGATGCAGAAATATTAATATGGCTGAACCCAGGCTATGTGTTCAGGTTGACACTTCACAGCTGCCAAGTCTTATAACAAATGAGACCTGACATTGGGAGGTTCTGAGACACTGCTTGGAGGTCCCTGGGATCACCCTGGCTGTGCTTCTAGCTTTCACCTTGCGTACAGGAAAGACGAGCCAAGGGCTGCAGAAAGATAGGAGTTATTCACTTCGTTGCTTTCAACACGTATTTACTTGGTTGTATGGGTGCCTTGAGAATTTTTAACATTAGCTACTTTTAAATCAAGTTGGGCACCTTATAAATCAAAATGATAAATGATTGATAAATAAACTGTCATTGCTACAATTAGATTCTCCATTATACTTGTATGCTATAATTTAAAATGTAATTTCCCTTGAAGCTCATAAAGGCACTGTAGTAACAGGGTGTCACAATGTATTAGGGGCATGTGCGAACGTGTGGCTGAGCACGCACCTTGATGAAGAGCAGGATTGAGCTGTAGGGATTAATGCAAAAGCACATGTTCTGCTGTGGGTTCAGGGCAGACTCAAAGACATTCAAGAAACTGAGTGTTTCAGCTAGACAAGCAGGAGATTTAAGGAGAAGGAAATCCTCCAAGTGGACAAAAAAAAGCGAGGTTAATGTTGAACTGGTGGTCCACAATTGAGTTCCAAACATGGCCCATCAAGATCCAAGGGCAACATCTTCCATGTGTTTATTTCCTACATTTTTCAAGGAAAATTAATGTGATTTGTCATGAGAGATAATACATATTCCACAACTCAGTTTCTCCAACTGAGCAGTGAGAAGATTAAACTTCTGATGACCCACTAAATTCAAATCTGTAGGAATGGGGTTTGGGGATCTGCATTTGTGATAAAGGTCCCTGGAGATTCTGATGCAGTCACTTCTCCAGTCTTCAAACATTTGGGGAAAACTGATGTAACATTTTATAATCTTAAAACAAATTCTACAGAGACAAGGCTCAATGACTTCTGATTCAACACCCCTAGGTTTAGCCAAATGAATTCATACGAGTATTTGCATATCTGTGTAGGCATTTAGATCTCTCCTTGCTAGACTAATATATTAATAGAAAAATTAGTATTTTAATGTTGGATTTTAAATGATAGTTCTTTTTCTACACTCAAAAATGTTGTGGCTTCCTTTAACCGTTATCTGTGAGAACTATTACATCTGAACGTTCACAATGACCAATTCTGTCTTCTGACTCCCTCTGGCACCTTCACCTAATCTGTTCCCCCAAATGACCACCCACATCTCCATGAATGGCTATCCCTCTCATGAAGGCACCTCTAAACCATCTTTCCCATGGAGCCAATGTTCACTTCAAGTCCCACCTCCCATCCCGATCCAGTAGAGTACGGAGAGCGTTGTCTCTAAAACAGGACGAATGTTTGAGAATTGAAAAGAGAGCCCCTGACTGTCAGAGGAGGGTCAGGTTACCACAAGCACTTTAAATCCCTATTTTTCCCCCTCACAGCTCATTAGTGCCGTATCTCCACATTTAAATTCCGCCCACAGAGTGAGCAGAATGGATGTCACTAGGCTGGTGTTAAATCAACAGTCCCTATGCTCACAGAGCCCCTTTGACCTGAGCTTTTTGGAATGACCTGAGATCGTTACAGACTCAGTCGAGTGTGGCTGTGAGGGTCTGGCTGGTGTCAGAAACCCTTGTGCCCATTTATAATTCCTCATGTGGCTCTTTCCTTATCCCCAAATTGGCCATCAAGTGGTTCAATTGACCTTGAAACGTAGATTGTAAATTGTGACTTGAGAAAACCAGAGATTCCAAAGTGATTTTTTTTCCAATTTGTCCTTAACATGCCATGCATTTTTTTTTTTTTTTTTTAAGTTTTCCAAGAATTTTTTTTTTCCTGTTCAGAAAAATGTGTGACATCTTACTCAGGCAAGGCCTTGTTAGCAAGGGCTCTTGTTCAGACTATTCCAACTAGTCATTGTAATTAACGAACCCAGTTTACTAGACCTTGATTAGAAGTTCACACTGTGTAAGAGGAAGTTTATCAGACTTGCTATTGGAATGGGAGAATTTCCCCACCCTCTCTCCCCTGGCTGGTTGTAATCTATAGAAAAAATTTTCCCTTAAGGTTGATCAGGAGGTTTGATGTTACATTTGGTGAAGCTGAAGAGTTAACCTAGGACAGTGTTTAGTTAAGACTTGAGCAGAGCTAACTCTGTGTTTAAGGTTTCCAGTGGACTGTGTCAAACCTCCTTGTCCTTCCCTTTCAGCTGCCTTGTCAGCCTTGATTCAAAGACTGGCTCAGATGTTTTCTCATGTGCTCTGCCATCACCTGGATAGGGATTCTCTTTCTCTTTGCTTTCTCCCTTAGCCTGCCTTCCATATTCCCCTACCACCACCTTCCAGGGAGTGGTCCCATATCTCATTCATCTCTGCCTCGGGGCACCCAAGGCCTGGTAGGTGCATTTTATTGAATGTGCATTCAGTTCTTTGGAATTAATCCAAGGCAAAAAAAAAAAAAAAAAAGTCACAAATAGCAGCTAAATAATTTACTACTCATAGACCTGAAAAATCCAGAGAAGAAATTTAGCCCTACCTCATCATCTTGTGAATAAGGAAACTGACGCATACAGTGGAGATGAGATTTGCCTAAGGCCACTTGAGTTGGTGCAGGGACTCTTGCCTCCCCATCCAGCTCTCTCTCCATCTTTTGATTTAATGTACGAATCCTCTGCCATTGTGATTTGAACCCCGAAGCACTGAAGTTTATAAATTCTGGCAACTTGTAATTCAACAGAGAAACTGGGGAAATCCCGTTATAGTTGTCCTTCATTTTGCCTGAGAAAAGTTGCATGGAAATCTAACCACACTTAAAAAGTAGAAATTGCTCTGTTTAAATGAACCCCATAGTCAAATCTTTTACAAAGCCAGGGATCCTCTTCCTGTGTGAATAATTGCAGCTCTATTAATCTGTTTTTGTTACTTTCAGTTTTTTGGAAAGTGAAGGCCTCCTCATTTAGGAATGTAACAGGCCCTGAAGATAAGGGTAGCAAAAATGACCAACAGATAGAGGGCAGTAGTTGAGGATGCTCAGATACCCTCTATGCAGTCTGTCACAGGACTGGAGTATTTAGTTAGATTCTCCCTTCCCTCGCCTCTTCTTTTCCCTGCCCTCTTCCTTTTTTCTTCTTTCACAACATAAAGGTGACCACGTAACATGGAATTTTGATTGCTTTCTGCCTTTTGTTTGAAGGTGGTTTCCCATTTTCTATTAGGCTGAGGCAAGGAGGAAGGGTGAAGGGTCCAGGCAACCGGACCCGGGCAAAGTGCCAGCTCCCTGGGGGTGCTCAGTAAATTCTCATCAGTGCTGCTGCAGCTGATGATCTAGAAAAGTCACACCCACCTCCAGAAAATTCTAGAACCTGCCAGCATTTATTAAGCATCTCTTTATGCAAAATGCTTTGGGAGGAACTTTGGAAAAATAGGAAAACACCTGAGGCCCCTTTCCAGGATCCTAATCGCATCCCCTCCTTGCACCTTGGAGGTCTTACACCAGCTAACTCTTCTGAGGACACCTTCATCATGGCCAAACACCAAGAGGCCTGGAAAAACTCATGCCACGTGTGCAAGGCAGAGCCACTCAGAGGTGATGGTGGGAACTGAAGTGTGAACTGTGAAGCCACATGTCAAATTCTTAGCAGATCTCTCCGCTGCTCAATTGCAAGAGTAGCTCCGACGTTTCAGCTGCTGCGTGTTGAACTGTTTCCTTTAATTGTTCTGGTTTCTCTTCCCTCTTTTCCTCCATCTTCCCCATCTCTCACTCCTCTCTGTCCTCTGGATTCACCTGTACCACTGTACTACATGCATTACCTCCTCCCCCACTCAATCCTCACCCCTCGGCAACTGCACTGGGGGACCCAGAATCGCCAGTGCTGCAGATTTGGATGTGCTGGGCCTGGAATGATGCCCAGCATGTTTCAGGACCTCCCATGGCCATGCTGTTCAAGCCAGGCAATTACATTCAGCCCTGCCTGGGGGCTTACTGCTCATGGGGCACTTTGGAAAGGGCAAAGTCTCTCCTTACCATGCTGGCGCTCACATTTAAACATTCCAATCATGGAACAAGTCAATGGGAACTATGGGCTAAACAATGAAAAGTTGACTGGATTTCACATTCTTAGTAACAAACTACTCCAACTCTTTAAAACCTGTGAGTGTCTCTGGGTTTCCTTGTTTCTAAGTGTGGTTCAGTGTGCAACCTGCTGCAAATCATGCCTGTGCGTAATTCTTCTACCACTTCAGAATTCAATTGTTTCTCTTGTTCATTAACAGCTATTTGTTCTCTCTGGTTTTTTTAAAGTGTCCTTTGATCTCTTGGAGGACCTCTGGACTCAATTTCTTTCCTAAAGCAGAACCTCTGTGTGGCTTCATGTACATTGTTAAATGACTCTGGAGCAGAGAAGTCTCCTTGTGGGCTGGTAACACATATGCAGATGGCTGAGGGCACCAACCTCCATCAAGCCAGCCCAGGCTTGGCTCATCTTCCCCGCTGTGATGCTGAGCCTTAGTAAGCCTTGCTCTACAACAACGTGCTCTTACTGGGAAGCACAATGCCAACTTTCTAGAATATTTTTCTACAGGAATTTTTTTTCTTGGATTGCTTAACAGAGATTTGCAAGTCCCTTTGTCCAGCCCTTAGAGAAAACAGGTCTTAAAAGGTCCTGCAGTGATTGAAGACTGCCCTTCTCAGAGCCAGGCCTTGATGGCAGGAGTCTGGAATCTGGGAGGGGTGTGGTTGGGGTAGCCAGGCTCTGAGAGGGCTGCTGCAGCAGGGGCAGGGTACATGGGTTGAGCATTAGGGATAGAAGTTTAAAAGCTAAATTTAGATCCCAGGGAGAGCTGGGGAGAATTGAGCGGGACTCCTGTGTAGACAGATTTGGGCTATGGGATTTTCCAAGGAAGGAATTCAGACAAACAGACAAGCAAAAGACCCGAATGCCTAGAACAGTTGATCACAAGCTGTCATCTACTTAAAGTGTGGACTGTGATCAGAGCGAGATGAGTGTCCACATTGACCAGATGCTCGACTGCTGTACCAGGTTAAGGATTCCCCGAGTTTCCTCTGACCAAAGAAGGACTAGCTGCCAAG
This sequence comes from Galeopterus variegatus, assembly GCF_000696425.1. NCBI lineage: Eukaryota > Metazoa > Chordata > Mammalia > Dermoptera > Cynocephalidae > Galeopterus > Galeopterus variegatus. Next base: position 3,825 of record NW_007746325.1, on the reverse strand, counting down.
CCTGGGTCAGTGGAGAAGGGGTAATTGTTTTTTGAGCTTGTTTATGGCACTACGTATGTTATCAGGAGATGTGGAGGAAGAGACTAATTATTAACTATTATTAATAATCAATAACTGAGGATCAATAATCAATACTCAAATTAATAATTGAGTGATACTTGAGTGATTGACTAATTGACTATTTGCTGTGCTACAGACACTGATTTTAAGTACATGTCCTGTATTACTCTTACAAAGACCTGTAAGCAGTGTGTTATCATCCCTATTAAATAAACAGGGACGCCGAGGCTCAGAGGTGCTGAATGACTTGCTTAAGGTTATATATTGTTAGTAAAGACAGAGTTAGGATGTTTGTTTTTTCAATATTTCTTTCTCTCAACAAACAATAACAACTAATAATGATAATAATAGTGAAAATAAAATTAAAATGTCAAAGTGATGTTTTTTTCCTGACCTTGCGGTAATGACGATAATAACTAACATTTACCAAGCATGTACGATGTTCCAGGAATTGCACCGGCTGCTTCACATGCTTTATGAGATTTGTTCCTAACACAAGCAAAAGAGACAAGTTCTCGCTCTTTCTCTTTTCACTACTTTACAGATGGAAAACCTGAAGATGAAAGATGTAATGTATCTTGCCCAGGGCCACAGCTGACAAGTGGTAGAAACAGGATTGGAACCCAAACGATCTAAGTCAAGAGGTCAGACACTTCAACACCATGCAATAGGCACATATTTATTGTGTGTTTACTATGGTGAATACAAAGATTAATACACAGTTCCTGCTGTTGAGACGCTCACAGTCTATCACAGGGAAGTGCATGCCAATTGTTACACTGTGATGTAAAAAGTCCCGTTATTGGGGCAAGTACCGGTAATATAGGAACCAGGAAGAAAAGCCTTTAGCAGGAGGTGAGTAGGGAGGAGTCATAGCTGCGGTCCCAGAAAGCAGGAAGAATTGGAGACATGAGGGATTGTCAGGGTTATTACAACAGATGACAATGTAATTGATGGAAACAGATATACAGGATATGACATTTATTGACAAAGAATATAGACATGTAAGGAGGTGGCTAAATATGCAGGAGATAGCACAGTGTACTCCCAAATAGAGATCCAGCTTCTTACATCCCCTAAAGAGTCCATGGGAACACACAGCTTTGGATGATACCCACTACCTGGAGTGAAGATTCTGCCGATAAGAGACATGTCTTGCCATTTGCAGGAGGCTGCACTCTCCTGCTTTGGCTTTCCACTTCCACCTTATTCCAACCCGGCTGTTCTGATGTGTTTGCCTAGACGCCTGCTCATGCACCAGGGACAAGTAACAATTGCAAAACAACTCTGGCATATTTCTCAGTATTTGCTGGGGGACTAGGTGGAGGTTCCATTTACCAGGGGCTTCTCAGCAGACAGACCCAAGCTTCAGGCCATCTGAAGTTCATTTCAGCATGATGGAAATAGTGAGTGATTATTCATGCTGTTCGGTCCAAACAGGGAAAATGGTAAAGCCAGAAGGGAACTTTTGGACTCTAAGAAAAAAACCCTGCAATGATATAAGCTATGATAAGAGTAAAAAAATTTTTTTTTATTTTGAATGCAGAATTATTTAATTCTGAAAAAATGGCTATGTGATTAGATTGCTATTTTTCTTTAATTATTAACAAATACATAAAATACACAAAATAAATCACATTAACCTTTTCTAATATTATTAACATTTAATTAGGAATCTGAGAGCCTTATGGTTATTAACCAATACTTAAAATGCAAGAGAATAAAATATGCTGCCCCATTCCTATAATCTTTACTAATAATTGGAAAATCTGAGTGTTGTAGCTGAATTTGTAAATTGTACACACTTAAGTATAAGACCTGAAACTGTAAAAATGCTAAGGGAAAATATAGGGAAACACTTCAGGAACTAGTTCTGGGCACAGACTTTATGAACGAGAGCCCAAAAATACAAGCAATAAAAGAAAAAATAAACAATTGGGACTATATCAAACTAAAAAGCTTCTGCACAGCAAAGAAAACAATCAACAGAATGAAACGACAACCTACAGAGTGGGAGAAAATTTTTGCAAACTATGCATCTGACAAGGGATTAATATCCAGAATATACAAGGAACTCAAGCAATCACACAGTAAAAAAGCAAATAACCCAATTAAAAAATGGGCAAAGGAACTGAATAGACATTTTTTGAAGGAAGACATACAAATGGCCAACAGATACAACAAAAAAGTGCTTAACATCGTTAGTCATCAGGGAAATGCAAATTAAAACCACACAGAGGTATCACCTCACCCCGCTTAGACTGGCTATAATAAACAAGATGGAGAAAAACAAATGCTGGTGAGGGTGTGGAGAGAAGGGAACACTCCTGCACTGTTGGTGGCACTGTAAGTTAGTACAACCACTATGGAGAACAGTATGGAGGTTTCTCAGACAACTACAGATAGATCTTCCATATGATCCAGCAATCCTACTTCTGGGCATATACCTAGAGAAATGGAGATCATCATGTTGAAGGGATACCTGCACTCCCATGTTCATTGCAGCTTTGTTTACAATAGCCAAGATACAGGACCAACCTAAATGTCCATCGACAGATGACTGGATAAGGAAAATGTGGTATAGATACATCATAGAATACTACTCTTTCATAAAAAGGAAAGAAATTCTGCCATCTTCAGCAACATGGATGAGCCTGGAGAAACTCACATTGAGTGAAATAAGCAAAGAACAGAGGAAAAAATACCACATGTCCTCACTCATAAGTGTGAGCTAAGAGAGAAAGAAGGAAGGAAAGATCACAGTGGTGCACTGGACTTGCAGAGGGAGAGAACATACCTAGGGATATAAAGTGGAGTGGGGGAAAGGGGAAAGGGGAAAGGGGAAAGGGGAGGGAGGTCGGGGATTAATTAGGTGGGGGACATGGAATATAATTGCAATTTGTGGTGATGGGCATGCTGCCAGGATTGATTTGGCCGTCACATCTTGGGCATGAGTGGTGATGGCCAGCTTTGTACCCCACGAATATTCATGGCCAATAAAAAAAAGAGAAGAGTAAATTTTAAAGATTGTCAACATTTTCAGAGAAGGGGCGGTTCCGGTAAAGACAGGGTCCAGGGCATGGCCATGTGGAAGGTTATTTCACCCCAGGTGGATGACACATCCACTCGAATGCTGATCTTACCCACACAATAACACCATGAAATATACCATGCAATAATACCATGCAATAACACCACGTAATAACACCATGCAATAAACATGCATTTTTTTTGTTATTTACAGCAGAGTATTACCATTGCTACAGGATAATGACAAGAGTTTGAGAGAAGAGTATGGCTCAGTCAAGCACTAAAATTCTCAATAAATTATAGGGGCAGATGGGTGAGAAAAGATAGCAGTGGGATATACTCAAATAGAAATGTAGCGTTATAAACTCAATGCTTGTGTCCCCCAGGTAAACTCGTGTTGATGCCCCAATGTTATGGCATTTGGAAGTGGGGCATTTGGAACGTAATTATAGTTAGATGAGACCCTCATGATGGGATTAGTGTCCTCCTAAGAAGAGACACCAGAAAGCTTGCTCTCTTACTCTCTGCCCATGCATGCACCAAGGAAAAGCCAAGGGAGGACACAGTAAGGAGGCAGCTGTCTGCAAGTCAGGAAGAAACCGACCCTGCTGGTACCCTGATCTTGAACTTCCAGCCTCCAGAACTGTGAGAAGATAAGTTTCTAATGTTTAAGCAGCTCAGTCTGTGGTATTTTGTTGTGGTAGTCTGAGCAGACTAAGAGATAGATATTGGAAA
>NW_007746324.1:12609-13609 GCF_000696425.1 Galeopterus variegatus | reverse complement strand
AAAAAAAAAAAAAGTCCCTCTTGATCAGGAATAAAGAATGAAAGTGACAGAAAAAGGTGAAGAAGAAGGCAGAGAACCCCATCCTACTACAGCTGAAACTTCATCCAAGCCTCCAAAGAAATTGGCCCCTCTGCTAGGTCTGGGTTGAGCAGCAGAATCCTACCCTTTAGTTCCCTTTTCCAGCTTCACTGCAGTCTTAAGGGCAGACCCAATTGACCATACAAAAGTACCAGCCAAAGGGAAAGGCCACGGAGTGGACAAGGGAGCACCCAACATGGCATTATCTGAAGATGACTCATGCAGTGTTCCTGCTGGAAACGCATCCCTTTGATCCTACGTAATAAATCTCCTCTTAAAGTGACAGGCAGCTGGGATTGCTACTTTTAGTTTTGGCAGATCCTGATTTGATAAATGTCAACCCTCTCATTCCAGGCAGAAGGGAAGGAATAGGCCAAGTACCAAGGTGCCAGCCCTTAGAGAAAACATATGGCCTTGCCAAGAGATCATTCAAATGTCCATAGGCAGGGACATTGACCTTCACCCAAATTAAACACTCAGCCTTCTGAGCCTAGTATTTGCCAAGCATACACTTTGTAAATCAAGACAGCATTTATTCATCCAGCAAATATTTAAGATCAGGCACTATACAAACACTGTGATAGGCACTTGGGAAAAAACCATGAGCAAATGAAAACAAGTCTGCTATGGTTTAAAAGTGTGTCACCTCCAAAATTCATGTTGAAACTTAACCCCCAACCCAACAGAAAATTCATGTTGAAACTTAACCCCCAACCCAACAGTATTAAGAGGTAGGGACTTTAGGAAGTGCTTAGGTCATGAGGGTTCCACCCTTATAGATGGGATTAGTGACCTTATGAAAGGGCTGGAGGGAAGTAACTAGGCTCTTTTGCCCTCCTGCCCTTCCACCATGTGAGGACTGTGTTCAAGGCACCATCTTGGAAGCAGAGAGCAGCCCTCACCAGATACCAGACCTGCCAGT
>NW_007746324.1:9310-11487 GCF_000696425.1 Galeopterus variegatus | reverse complement strand
AATATTCAAAAAAATATTTGTTGCATCTCACTTTATTCATCAAATGTTTGGATCATCTCCCTGAAGAAGCTCATCTCAGCCCCAGCTTGTGCAATGAATGTTCCTCCTGTCCTGTGGCTGACTTCCTGGTTACCTCAAGCCAAGGAAGTACGTTTGCCATACCTGTTAGTTTAAGCCCATGGAAATCTGAGGTCTGCAATCAGTCACCCTGGGCTCTTGAGAAAGCAGAGCACAGGCAAATGAAAATCTGAATCAGAATGAAGCAGGCTGTTATTTTGTTTTGGACTCCATCTGTGAGACTAGTAGAATTTAGAGACTTACAGAGTAGAATTAATGTAGTACCCAACTGGTTAGCATTCAGGAGCTCTACAATTTACTGATGATTCATGAGATGGAAAGTTTGGGATTTTGAATGCTTTATATTAACGTTTGCAGGTTTTTTAACACTCCTAGCTTCCCATGGCTTCTCTCCAAGTCTGATGGTTCCTATGATAGTTTGGCTTCAGACCCACCCACCTCAGTCAGATAAGGGAAAACACAGTGGTTATTTCCTCACCATGAGTGACCTTGCTCTACCTACAGAGCATTCTGGCTGTGTGCCCAGACTCAAAATTCCCCAAAATTTGTAAACATAGAAAGCATTCTCCAGCTGTTATGGACTTCAGCATTTCAAGTCTTAGTCAAGAGTCTTTTGACTATAGGTGAAAACAATTCACTTTAAATGAGCTTAAGCAGCCCTGCCAACAGCCAACAGAGGCATGAAGACCTCAGGACTGAGGGCAGCCTCCACCAACACACAGCTGGAGTGCAGGGACTTCAGCACTTGAGGGAAGCCCTCATTGACAGACAGCAGGAGCATGGGGGCACCATTGCATGGATGGCACACCATTTCCACAAACACTGCCACTGCCACAGACACCACCACAGCGAGGGTGGCCTACGACTACAGCAGCAGCCACCACCACCATGCAGGAAGCATGCCAACCACTTGACTGCATTGACAGAAGGAAGATCACCAGCAGAACCCAGGGGAAAAGGTGAGCAAGCACACACATGCAACCCAGTGGCCCAACCTATAGTGGAAATTATACTACCTCCTGCAATAGTGCACCTGGGGGTGAGAGGTACGTGCACAACCCACGAGACTGCCTGGATTTGGAGAGAGACACATGCAGAANTCCACCAACACACAGCTGGAGTGCAGGGACTTCAGCAGTTGAGGGAAGCCCTCATTGACAGACAGCAGGAGCATGGGGGCACCATTGCATGGATGGCACACCATTTCCACAAACACTGCCACTGCCACAGACACCACCACAGCGAGGGTGGCCTACGACTACAGCAGCAGCCACCACCACCATGCAGGAAGCATGCCAACCACACTTGACTGCATTGACTGAAGGAAGATCACCAGCAGAACCCAGGGGAAAAGGTGAGCAAGCACACACATGCAACCCAGTGGCCCAACCTATAGTGGAAATTATACTACCTCCTGCAATAGTGCACCTGGGGGTGAGAGGTACGTGCACAACCCACGAGACTGCCTGGATTTGGAGAGAGACACATGCAGAAACCTAGGAGATCCAAATAGAGCAAGGAAGAAAATTTCCAGATACCACCAACCCATCTCCCAACCAGGAGAAACAAGGACCCAGGAAGAGCCTCTGCCTTTAGGAAAGAGGAAAGAGAAATCCTGCCTACGGTCACCCATTCAAACTGAGGAGCTACAGTCCCTCACTTCACCCATCAGGGTCATAGGACACTAGCCAGGGTACCAACAAGCCTGCCCAGGGTAACCCACAAAGCCAAAGAGTGACAGGCACCCAGTCAGTTCTCTCAAGAACTGCAGGGCTCACTCACATCCCTGATGACCCAACAGAGTGGTGCTTACCTCAGCAAGAAATCACTAAGTGCCACAGTGCAGAGGTCATGGAGGCACTCACATGCAACTCCAACATTGAATACAGCCAAAGTACCCACATGGAGATATACTACTGTATCTACCTGGAAACAATATTAAAACACCCTACTCAATGGTCAATGTAAAACACATCTATATGAAGAAGTCTCTCTACTCAAAGCCCACTCCTGGGTAATATAGGGAGAAACTGCTCTACCAGATGACCAGACACCAACATGGAGAGACAAGAAATACAAAAACAAAAACAAAAACAAAA
>NW_007746324.1:5942-8694 GCF_000696425.1 Galeopterus variegatus | reverse complement strand
AGCACTAGTATACTTCAGTGCACCCAACAGAGTCAGGGTGAGCTAGCCACAGTGACAACAGTCCTGCCCAAGAATACCCACTATAACCTAAGAGTGACAAGACTCCAGGCACTATACTCCCAAATTTGAGAGCTTGCCCATGTCCTGACAAACCAGCATAGTGTCACCAACCTCAGCAAAGAAATAATAAGTGTACTAGGGAACACATCACAGGGGCACCCTCATGCAAGTCCAACACTGAATTTGGCCAAAATACCTTCACAGAGTCTACACTATGGCTTCTACCTGGATCCAATACTAAAACACCCCATTCAACCATCATTATAAAACACACCTGAAAGAGAAACTCCCTCTTTGCTAACCCCACTCCAGAGTACCAGAAAAAGTAACTTCTCTACTAGATGACTAAACACCAACAGAAAGATACTAGAATCTTAAAAGCTGCAAAAGAGAAGTGTCATGTCACGTATAAGGGAGCCCCTATCAGACTAACATCAGACTTTTCATCAGAAACCCTAAAAGCTAGAAGAGAATGGGATGATATATTCAAAATACTGAAAGACAAATATTGCCCAGCAAGGCTATCTTTCCAAAATGAAGGACAAATATTATATTTCCCAGACAAACAAAAACTGAAGGAGTTCACCACCACTGAAGGAGTTTGACCTGCCCTACAAAGAAGGGAGTCCTCCAACTGGAATTGACAAAAGACTAATCACTACCATGAATACACAAGAAAGAACAAAACCCAATAGTAGAACAAAAATGCAAACAAGAAAGAGGAAGAAACTAAATCTTACCACCTCAAAAAACCAACAAACATCAAAGACAAACAATAAAAGGGGAAGAAAGGAACAAAAGACATTTAAAACATCCAAACAAAAATCGATAAAATGACATGAGTAAGAGAATACCTTTCAATAATAACTCTAAATGTAAATGGATTAAATTTCCCACTCTAAGGACAAAGACTGACCAACTGGATTAGAAAGCTGGACCCAACTATATGAAGTCTACAAGATCCACCTCACCTGTGAAGACACACACAGACTAATAGTGAAGTTATGAAAAAAGATATATCATGCAAATAGAAAGCAAAATCAAGCAGGAGTAGCTAGTCTTATGTCAGATAAAATAGACTTTAGGCCAAAACCCATAAAAAGAGACAAAGAAAGCCACTATATACTGATAAAAGGATCTACCAAGCAAGAAGACATAATAAATATATATGCATCCAACACCATAGCACCCAGTATGTGAAGGAAACACTATCAGACCTAAAGGAATAGATAGACTCCAATATGATAATAGTTGTAGACCTGAACACCCCTCTCTCAGCAATGCATAGATCATCTAGGCAACAAATAAACAGAAAAACGCAGGATTTCAACTACACTTTAGAGCAGCTGGACTTTGCAGATATCTATAGAGTATTTCACCCAACGACTACAGAATGTACATTCTTCACATCAGCACATGCAACATTCTCCAGGACAGACCACATGTGAGGTTACAAATCAAGTCTCACCAAATTTTAAAAACTTGAAATCATTTCAAGTGTCTTTTCAGACCACAACAGACTAAAACTAGAAATCAATAACAAGCAAAACTCCAGAAACAATACAAATACATGGAAATTAACAACATGCTCCTGAATAATCTATGGGTCCAAGAAGAAATTAAACAGGAAACCAAAAAATTTCTTGAAACTAATGAAAATAGACACATCATACCAAAACCTGTAGGATACTGCAAAAGCAGTACTAAGAGGGAAGTTTATTGCAATAAATGTTTACATCAAAAGAATAGAAATATTTAACATAAACAACCTAATGCTGTACCTCAAAGAACTAGAAAAACAAGAACAATCCAATCCCAAAATTAATGGACAGAAAGAAATAATTAAGAAATAATTAATCTGTCTCCCAACAGATTAAATCCCAGGACTTGATGGCTTTACTGCTGAATTCTACCAAATGCTTAAAGAGGAATTAATGACAATTCTCTTCAAACTATTCCAAAAAAAATTGAAACAGAGGCTGTTCTCCCAAACATTCTATGAAGTCAGCATCAACCTAATATCAAAAGTAGAAAAATATAAAATAAAAAAAGAAAACTACAGACCAATATCTTTGATGAACATAGATGCAAAAATCCTCAAGAAAATATTAGCAAATAGAATACAACAACACATCAAAAAAATTTTTAACCATGACCAATTGGGATTCATCCCAGGGACACAAGGATGGTTTAACATAGGCAAGCCAATAAATGAGAAACACCACATTGACAAAAACAAGGACCAAAACCATATGATTATCACAACAGACACAAAAAAAGCATTTGACAAAATTCAACATTCCTTCATGATAAAGACTCTCAGCAAATTAGGTATAGAAGGAAATTATCTCAACACAATAAAAGCCATATATGACAAAGCCATAGCCAATGTCATTCTGAATGGGGAAAAGCTGAAAGATTTTTCCTGAAGAACAGACACAAGACAAGGATGCCCATTCTCACCACTCTTATTTAACATAGTACTGGGAGTATTAGCCCAAGGAATCAAGCAAGAGAAATAAATAAAGGGCATCTAGATTGGAAAAGACAGTCAAACTACCCCTGTTTGCAGATGGCATGATCTTACATATATAGTAAAACCTAAAGACTCCACCAAAAAAGTTTTAGAGCTGGTAAACAATTTCAGTAAACTTTCAGGATACAAAATCAACACCCAAAAATCAGTAGGATT
>NW_007746324.1:4221-5635 GCF_000696425.1 Galeopterus variegatus | reverse complement strand
TGATAAAGACTCTCAGCAAATTAGGTATAGAAGGAAATTATCTCAACACAATAAAAGCCATGTATGACAAAGCCATAGCCAATGTCATTCTGAATGGGGAAAAGCTGAAAGATTTTTCCTGAAGAACAGACACAAGACAAGGATGCCCATTCTCACCACTCTTATTTAACATAGTACTGGGAGTATTAGCCCAAGGAATCAGGCAAGAGAAATAAATAAAGGGCATCTAGATTGGAAAAGACAGTCGAACTACCCCTGTTTGCAGATGACATGATCCTACATACAGTAAAACCTAAAGACTCCACCAAAAAAGTTTTAGAGCTGATAAACAATTTCAGTAAACTTTCAGGATACAAAATCAACACCCAAAAATCAGGAGGATTTTTATACTCCAATAACGAACTAGCAGAAAAAGAAATCAAGAAATCAAGACCATTTGCAACAGTCACCAAAAAAATAAAATACCTACAAGTCAATTTAATCAAACAGGCCAGAGATCTCTACAATGAGAACTACAAATCACTGTTGAAAGAAGTTGAAGAGGACACAAAAAGATGGAAAGACATTTAATGTTCTTGGATCAGAAGAATTAACATTGTTAAAATGTCTGCTACCCAAAGTGATCTATAGATTCAATGCAATCCCTGTCAAAATACCAGTGACATTCTTTACAAAAACAGAGAAAACAATCCTAACATTCACATGGAAAAACAAAGACCCCAAACAGCCAAAGCAGTCCTAAGCAAAAAGAATAAAGCCAGAGGCATTAAACTACCCAACTTCAAATTATATTACAAAGCTGTAGTAACCAAAATGGCATGGTACTAGCATAAAAACACACTCAGACCAAGGGAACATAATATAGAATGCAGAAATCAACCCACATTCTTACAGCCAACTGATCTTTGACAAAGGCACCAAGAATATACATTGAGGAAAAGACAGCCTCTTCAATAAAAAGGTGCTGGGAAAACTTGACATCCATATGTAGAAGAATGAAACTAGACCTGTACCTCTGACCATATACCAAAATCAACTCAAAGTGGATTAAAGACTTAAACATAAGACCTGAAACTGTAAAACTCCTAAAAGAAAACAGGAAAAGCACTTCATTAAGTAGGACTAAGCAAAGACTTTATGAATAAGACCCCAAAAGCCCAGGCAACAAAAGATAAAATAAATAAATGGGGTTCTGTCAAATGAAAAAGCTTCTGCACAGCAAAAGAATCAATAAGATGAAAAGACAACCTACGTAATGGGAGAAAATATTTGCAAACTATGAATCAACCCAGGGTTAATATTGAGAATATACAAGGAACTCAAACAATTTAACAGTGAAAAAACAAGTAACCTAATTTAAAAATGGGCAAAGGAGCTGAATAGGCATTTCTCAAAGGAAGATACACAAATGGCC
>NW_007746324.1:928-2818 GCF_000696425.1 Galeopterus variegatus | reverse complement strand
AAGACCCCAAAAGCCCAGGCAACAAAAGATAAAATAAATAAATGGGATTCTGTCAAATGAATTCCTTCTCTGTGTAGAAGATGGAAGAGGCTACTGTACAGTTTTTGCATTTCCATTCCCTCACTTTCAGCCACATCAGGGACTGGCTAGCTGTCATTTTCCTCTGAAATTCTAAAATTCTGCCATTTATTCATATAACAGCCTTATGAAATGCGTATGATCTGCCAAACTCTATTCTAAGGCTGTACAAATACCCCCTCATTGAATCGGGTCCCTCAAAAATCCAAAATCATGATTGTTAGGATCTTATGACGGAGTCCAACAAATGGCACCCCACTCCCACACCTGTGTCCTAAATAACTTGAGAGACAAGATAAGAGTAGCAGGCTAAAATATCACTTTTATTACGAATAAAGACTAGGTTGGCACACGTGAGCTCCATCTGTAGACAAGTGAGCCCTCCAATACTGAGCCCCACAATTTCAGAGACTCACCCTCTCTGACACATACCCTGCCAGGATAGGTCTCAAGCCTTGTGCAGATATGAGACTCTGCATCCAGGAGCAGCTTAGAAATCATTCACCCTAAGGGCAGCTCACTCTCACATAGAAACAAGAGCTGACTTGAGCAGGATACCTTTACTTCTCCTAAATTTACCAAATAAATCACTTCACCTTCCCTAGAGCAAAGTACTTAAAGAGGCAGAGAGAGGCAAGAAGTGAATTCCTTCCACATGGAAGGAAACATTAAAAATAGAAAAAGCCTTTCCCATCCCCAAACAATCGTACTTAAAATTATATTTTGTTTTTATCACGTAAATTGTTTTAATCTCATTAAAAACTCTGATTTCCTTTTTTATTTTATTCTAATTGTGTGGTCACATTTTTCTGCTATTTTTGAAGGTTTGATTTTTTGACATTGTTCTAGTGGTTGTCTTTAAAACTGTAACAACATTTGACATTCACTCCTCTGTTCTCTAGCCAGTGTCTACCGACTCCCTACTATGAACTATAACAAAATAAGTATATTTTCCCTTTCTTCCACAGCCCCTTCCTTTTCACTATCACCTACTTTTAGTTGATTATTACATGTTTAAATATTACCTCTGTTGCATGTTTTTTCAGGATTACATGGCATCTTTTGATCCCTGACTATGAAAACTTAGAAGACAGCATGTGGAATAGCATCTTCCACCATTTTTTCTCTCTTCTCCTTCCAGCTTTTACTAAATTAAATCATTTCTACCTTGGGAGAGTTTATAAGGTTCTGTTGCATAATCATAATCCCTAGGTTTATTTTAGTCTCACAGTTAGGCGGGTTCCACACCTACCATGTGTCCTAGTCTCATACATCCGTCTTTCATCCTGAAGTTCACTGTCTCGTGCTTTCCTCCAGCAGGGCTCTCAGGAAACATATTCTCTGAGTTACTGCATGCACAAGAGAGCCAGTCCTCTGCCTTCACACATACACAACAGTTCACCTGTACAAAAAATTACCTCATTAAAATTTTTTTCAGATTTTATAAGTATTGCTCCACTCTTTTCTAGCTCAGAAAATCACCATGGGGAAGATTGAGATTTTTTAGGTTACTTGGTACTTTTCTTAATTGCCTAAAGTATTGATTCTTACCTTTGAAGTCCAGTAAACCTAACCAATATGTATGTCAGTGTTAATCACTCTAGGCTAATGTCTCCAGGGTATGTCTGTTCCATTATAGATATATAATTTCTGGAAATTTTTAATAAATTGTATTTTGATTATTTTTATGCTCTATTTTATCAATATATTAAAAACTCCAAAAAAAAGGACAAACATCCATTATGTGTATGTTGTCTCTCCTTTATTCATCTTCCATTGCTGTCATTTTATTTCTAATCCATTTTAATCCTC
>NW_007746324.1:0-304 GCF_000696425.1 Galeopterus variegatus | reverse complement strand
TTGTCTCTCCTTTATTCATCTTCCATTGCTGTCATTTTATTTCTAATCCATTTTAATCCTCTGCTTTTGGCCATCTTATTTAAATCGCTTGTCTTAATCCTTTCCTTCACATTATTTATTATGTTTTCAGTCATGCCTTGTATTTATTTATGTGCCTCTTCCAAAGAAAATCCTCATTCCTGTGATGGTTCTATTTTTATCTTTCTCTCCTTTTCCTGAGTCTACCAGCTCACATTTAAACTCCTTTTATTATTTTACTTTATTTCTTATGAACTATTGTATATCCAGTTAGGCTCTCATTTTA
>NW_007746323.1:13035-13615 GCF_000696425.1 Galeopterus variegatus | reverse complement strand
CCACTTCCATCTCTTGGTAGCCATGGCTTTGATCGTGCTTTGTCTTCAGGATCTTACTGGTAAAGACGTGTTTCATGCCCTGTTACAATTCTTCAAAGACATCCTTCAGGATCTCCACCCTGCTTGTTTAAAATTTCCATTGAAAGCTCTGCTCTTGTCTGTAAGCTGACCTGGGCACAAGAGTTTTGGCACCCTTCAAGTGGGAAGTTTGCTTACCTGTAATTTTTCAGTCAGAATTGTGCAAGCTGAATCATCTCAGATGTCTATGGTAATGGCTGTTGTTTCTGCTGTTAATCATTGGTCCTCTTCAACTAGTGCATGAACTAGATTTAATTTTTCCTCACAAACTGATGTAGATGGTCTGCCTTTGTGGGCTTCATCTTCAACATTGTCTAGTCCCTTCTTAAAATGAGTTATCCACGTGTAAGCGCTGATTACTTTGGGGCACTGTCCCCATAAACTTTTTGTAAAGCATCAGTGATTGCACCATTCTTCCACCCAAGCTTCACCATAAGTTTGATGTTTGTTCTTGCTACCATTTTAGCCGAATTCATGTTGTCCTCACAGGGGCTCTTTTCAA
>NW_007746323.1:7415-9309 GCF_000696425.1 Galeopterus variegatus | reverse complement strand
AGCAGCATTTCAATTTCTCTGTGGATGCTCGTGTGCTACACATGATATCTGGCAGGTGTAAGAATCTCATCTCTGATTGCCTATATTCCCAGTCTACTTTCTTTGCCTATTTTCATACTGCTAAGCAATTATGGCTGAAAATCAGTTTGCAACATGAGCTCATTCATATTCAGTTCTTTCCACTTTAGGCAAATCTTGCCCGGAAAAAAATTTAAAAAATAAAAAGAGACAGATTTGAGAAATCCAGATTTGTCCCTATATTTTGATCCTTTGTCCAAACGTTTACATGTTGATAATCCACATTTGCTCCCCATCAAAATAAATATTTGAAAGACACAGCTCCAAACAACTACAGCATATATCTGCCTTAACTGAAAAGGAGGGCTGCCACATCCACACAAGTTTCAATCATCAGCCCAATGCATGGCAGCAGCCTGAATTATGTGAAAGTGTAAGTAATAGAGCATTTAAAAAATTTGTAGTGCTATCGATTCCAAGTATGTGGAGGAAAAAGATTTAAGAAGCAGTACCTAGGACCGACACCAACAGGGCAAGGTTAAACTGGCTTGAAGAGGACACTGGACTTCCTCACTGAAGCCACTAGACCTGTCATTTCACAATGGATCCACCAGTCAGCTCCTCAGATCTTATTTGAGCAATTATAAAAAGCCACTGGTCAGGGATTAGAATTCTGAGATTTCCCTCAAATTTTCAGATGAAAGCTGTCTAACTGGTTCCGAAGAATATTCTTACTTTTCTTTTAATCAAAATTCAAAAGTCTCAAAAATATGAACGCCCCCCACTCCAGCAGTCTCTATCTCCAGAGGCATCCAATTTTATAATTTCTTCAGTTTTTATTTTATGCATATACAAGGAAATACATCTATGTATTTCTTTCCTTCCTTTTTTACACAAATAGCAATAAACGACACACTCTTTTTATTTTCTCTGTACTCTTAATTATAACACTTAGTGTTAATTTCATGAGGACATAAAGAGCTTCCTCATTCTTTTTTATGGTTTCACAATATTCCCTTGAACGGATATGGCATAATTTATATAACCAGTCCCCTAATGATAAACATTTAGGTTATCTCTATTCTTTTCCTAATACAAATAAGGTTCCTGTAAATACCCTTACACATATGCCACTTCATGTATTTGCTAAAATATCTATAGGTTAAATTCCTGTAAGGTACAATTGCTAAGTCAAAGCGGATATGCGTTCATAATTTTGAGAGATAACTGCCTTCACAGATAAATAAGAGGGGACTTCAAAAAGTTCATGGAGAAATGGAATTAAAAAATAAAAATAAAATATACAAATTTTATTTCTCCACATAAACTCCATCGAGTTCCAGACACTTTTGTAAGCTATGATAGCAGCCTTTTACTCTATCCCTAAAGAACTAAGGGTCCTAGGAATTAAACCGTGTTAATGTAGTCTTTTCCACATTATTGACTTAAGAAAAATGAGTGCCCTTTAAAGATTTTTTTAAGATTTGGAAACAAAAAGAAGTCAGAAGGAAGCAAATCAGGACTGTAAGGGGTGGATAGTGATTTTCCATTGAAACTCTAACAAAATTGCCCTTGTTTGATGAGACGGATGAGCAGGCGTGTTGTCCTGGTGGAAAGGACTTTCTGGTGAAGCTTTCCAGGGCAGGCATTTTCCTGCTCAAGCTATGGCTAACTGTCTCAAAACACTCTCCTAATATGCAGATGTTATCTTTCTTTGGCCCTCCAGAAAGTCAACAAGCAAAATGCCTTGAGCATCCAAAAAAACTATTGCCATGACCTTGGCTCTTGACGGGTCTGCCTTTTGCTTTGACTGGGCCACTTCCATCTCTTGGTAGCCATGGCTTTGATCGTGCTTTGTCTTCAGGATCTTACTGGT
>NW_007746323.1:0-3783 GCF_000696425.1 Galeopterus variegatus | reverse complement strand
GAATTATTTTAATAAGGGGGATGGCCTGAAACACAAGGAATAACTCAATGGGACATGGGTGTGGCTCTCAGCCTTTGGACTGATGATAAGAAATAAAGACACGTGTTTTCCTGCAGGGCATAGGTTTGTGGTGAAACAGCACTGACTTGGAGTTAGATACCGGATGATAATTTGATAGATGCTGTTTACCTTTAAAATGTGATTAAATGGCATTTATAATGAACATGCTTAGAAAATGATGAATAACATATCATATGTGCAGTAAAGGATAATATAAAGTAATTGTCAGAGGGGTAGTTTTTCCCTGGCAGCTTCCCACAGTTGTTACTGTGTGTTTTTCCTTTTCTCAGAGAGATAGAGCTCTGCTAGAGGCAAAATCCTGAACACAGAGAGTGGACTGAGTAATGATTCACATCAACAATTTCCGGGAACTCCAGGTAAAGGAAAGCCCGTTAGAACATTCATATTTAGGAATATTTAGGATTAACTATAACTGCTGCAGTGTCCTCAGGTGGTTCCTGGTGAGAAAGGGCAGACTTTCTTGGCGTGTTTTGCTTTTCTCCCAGATCTCAATGAGGTTCTCGCATAGCCTCTGTAGTCCAAGACTTCTATTTTAAAAAAATGGAAAGAAATCATTCCACAAAATAATGTATGTTTCAATTTTCTTCTAATTCAATAGCGTCATAAATAATTAAACACAAACCTAACTTTAACTGACTCTGTATTTTTCTATATTAAGGGGAATTCATTGTGGGGAAAAAAAATTCATTACTTGGGTTTGGTCCTTAGTACAAATCATAATGATTCATGTTTCAATCTATAGGAGATAGCTTAAGCAAATCCATGTCCATACATAGCAAAAATAACGTGCTCTGGGTGAATACATAGGTGTTCATATTACAGTAAAGATTAGAATCCATGTAGACACAGAAATACCACATGATGTCTATTTTACCTTTGAAGAAATGTGCACAAACCAGTCAATGCTGATGCCCATATAAAGAATCTCACATAAATGGGTAGTTTGGGGCAGACGTTTTATAGGTACATAAAGAGAGAACTAACTTAGAGATGAGTCAGGATCTGTCTCATGCTTGGCAGAGAGGCTAGAGGTCACATGTCACTGAGAAAAAAAAATACATGCAAACTGATTTCCAGCCCTCTTCACAAGGTACACGATTTTATGATGAAGAACTCTATTCTGATAAAGCTTCCAGAAGAGAGAGGTAATGAGGCCCCATGTGTATATGGATATAACAAATTAGGTCAATAAATAAATCTGTTAAAAATACTTAAATAGGAAAGATGAAAATTACTTAAACATGATAAAGACAATTTAGCAAAATTCAATAGTAAACAATGGTATGTGGTGAAATGTTAAAGCCAATTTTATTAAAATGATAAACCTGATAAGAATGACTCATTAATTGCTTTTAAAATGTTGCTTTGAAGGTTCTGCCTAATGTAAGAAGAAATGACTAAATATATATATATATATATATACATACACACATATATGAAGCAGACAGTCTTTACTTGCAGATAAGAGTACATTCCTTGAAAATTCAACTCGAATAAGAAATACTTTAATTAGAAAATTTATTCAGATGCATGGACGCAACATAAATATACACAAAAAATTAACCTTTCTTTATGTTAGAAATAAATAGCTAGAAACTCAAATTTAAAATATTTTAAACGGCTGGCCAGTTAGCTCAGTTGGTTAGAGCACAGCCGTGTAACACCAAGGTCAAGGGTTTGGATCCCTGTACGGCCAGATGCCAAAAGTAAAATAAAATAAAATATTTTATAAAAAGCAGCAACATGTATCACATGATACATAGGATAAATTTAACAACAAAATATGTAACCTGTATATGAAGAAAATGAGATTGATTAACATCAAGTGTTAAAAAAGAAAAAGAAAAAAAGAAAATTAGATGATCTTATTGAAGGACATAAAACAATATATGAGCAAATAGACAAACGTGTCCCTGAGTAGGAGGCTGCTCTCTTAAAATGTCAAACTTTGTAAAGTTAATACATACATTTAATTTTATATATTCTAATCAGAATCTAGTGGCATTTTTTCTTCTTTAACTTGGTAAAGTAAATTTGAAGTTCATTTGCAATAATGTCCATACAGAAGAACCGTTAAAAAAAAAAAAAACTGTGCAAAAGAAGAATTAGTGGGAGTGAAATTGTCTTGCCAGATACCAAACTTAACTATAAACCATGTACAAGAGGGAAAAAAAAGGAAAGAATGGTACTGGCACAGGAACAAAAAAGGAAAACAGCACAGAAAAAAGCCACATGTTTATGAAAACTTAATATATTCCAAAGGTGGCTTTTCAACTGAGTGGGGTAATAATGATTTATATAACAAAAAGGTATTGGCATAAGTGCATCTTCATCTGGAAAAAAGAAAGCTAGATTACATTACATCAAACCATATACAAAAATAATTTCTAAATAGACTAAAGAATTCAATATTTAAAATTAATCAATAAAAACATTAGAAAGAAATTATTAAAATTTTTCTATAGCCTTGACATAGGCAAGGATTCCCAAGACAAAAAATCCACATGCCATTTAAAAAAAAAAAAAACCTACATGGTCATATTTCAGTATAAAAAAAAGTGATATTTTTAGTAACTCAAGTCAAAAGACAAGTAAAATCCTGGGGAAAAATATCTGTAAAACACTGAACAAAGAGATAATGTCACAAACACCTACAACGTGATAAGAAAAGGACCCAAAAATTCAATATAAAAATGAACAAGGGAATAGTACATGAGTCACAAAAGAGAAAACCAAAGTAATCAATAAGTATATAAAGAGGTCCCTAACCTTTTTACATACTAATTGATGCAAAGACAAGCTAGATAACACTATTTACCCAGTCGACTAGAAAAATATTTCATTGATAAGATACACTGCGGGTGAAATTATAATCCATTACAAATGATATCTTGGGGGAAATCTGGCAATATCTTTTAGAATATAAAATTTGCATAGCCTCTGAACAAAAGAAATCCTAATTCAAGGAGTCTTTTCAATCAAAATAAAAATGCCAGTGTACAAGGCTATATGCACTAGAATGTTTGTTGCAGCAATATTTTAGTGACAAAAAAGTAAAAATATTCTGAGTATCCATTAGTGGGGACATGACTGAATTTATTGGGGTACAGCCATTCTATGGAATACAGTGCATACATTTTTTTTTTTTTAAGTACTTAGTGCCAATGGGATGTTATATAGCATAGTGGTTATGAGCTCTGGTGTTTGGGAGCCCAACCCTGAGGCCCTCAAAGAGGCTAATTCTACTTGCAGGCCACAGGTAACCTGACAAACTACCCTCTTTCTGTGAAGTGGCTTCAGTGAGTCTTGCATCTAACAAGCACATAGTGTGCACTTCGTAAATGTCAACTGAAATGAACTAGTTCAGCTGGGCTAGGATTCTACCTGTTATGCTAATTGAAAGCAAGTTAGCATTTCAAGTACAACTGCTAGAAGACATAAAATCACACTGTAAATTACCATTTTCTAACACATAAGTCAACCTATGAGATTCCTCTCACACCTACTCAACAGCTCACAAAATCTCAGGAGGAGTAAACACTGCATAATCCATCTAAATGTTTCAATAATTAATTATGGCTAAAATATCCCACTAATAAACATCGGCCTCAGTCAAGATAAAATATATAAATTTTCAGATAAGGGCAGGCCCGGTGGCGCACTGCTACAGTGCGCCGCTTGGGAGTGCGGTGGCGCTCCCGC
>NW_007746322.1:0-13615 GCF_000696425.1 Galeopterus variegatus | reverse complement strand
CGCATCAGCTTCATCATTGCCAATTCAACATGAGGCCTTCACTCCTTGCCTGCCCCCAAAAGACGAGCACCTTGGTTCCATTTCATCCACCTCCTCAGAAGCAACCAAAAAATCCTTTAAATCCACTGAGCATAACTTGCTACCTGTTTCTGAACGTTTGGTGAAATGCTGTTCAGGGTGCAATTGCTGCCACAAGGCAAACAGAACTGCATTTGGCTGCCTTTCAGTTTTCTTACTATCAACCCTTGCTGCAAGCAAGTCAAGCCACATCTGCTTACGGCTAGTCTTGCTTGGTCCCTTTGGGATAAAATCCCAAGTATTTCTTGGGGGTTTGGCCTCAGCCACCTTTTGGACCCCTTTTGATTATCTCCTCTCCTCTACTTCACCCAAGCCAGCTATCATGGGTGTTACCTCATGTATAGGATGACCAATATATGGGGCCAGTATGGCCATCAGTGACCCAAAGGAAGTTGCTGGGCATTCTGCAGCACTATGTCTCTCATGCTGCCTATAAAATTTTCATCATCTGGGCCATGAGTGTTCACATTACACATGGACTGCCACATCCCCAACTCTCGAATTATTTGTACTAACTCAGCATATGTTTGCCTTTTACTGACAATCTTGGGCAATTCTCCAGCATTTGCCCACACGGTTCGGGCAGCTGCATTCACCCATTCCATTAAGGAGTGATTCCCGGGCCCTTGTGCATCCCTGCAGCTATTCTGCAGCCACTGCCTCAGGGACAGGTGCATGGTGATGGAGGCCAATTTTTCCATCTCCTCACCAGAGCATACCACACTATTCACCCCTAGATCCCATAACTGCAACAGCCAAAAGGCCAGGGGCTCCCCCTGCTTCTGTCAAAACTGTCTCCCCAAGTCAACTAATTCAACCTGGGTATATGGGACATAGGTGGTAAATTGGGTCACCTGTGGATTGCCCACTGGTCATCCACCCCGTTCCATAGACTGCTAGCATTTCACTTTCTGGTGCACAACACGTCATGCCTGGGGATGCATGGTCTCCCCAACTCACCACTGGGTTCGTCATCTTCCCGGGTGTGAGAAGCAGGAGTGGCCAGTCACCATACATCCATCCTCCAAGACATCTATCCATGCTTCCAACAACTCTGCTTTCCTCTTCAAATATTGATCAGTTTGCAGCAGAATGAGCAAAAGCCAGGCTCTGGTCAGCAGAAAAGTGGCCACTGGTCACCACACACTCAAAGACAGCCACACAAGGGGCTTTTCAGTGCCTGGTCTATGCTGCATTATATTACAATGAGCAGCAAACAGATCCCAGTCAACAGGAACGTGGCCACAGGGCACAACATGTTCAAAAGTTGTCCTCCTTCTCCAAGGGCTTCTTGGCCTTGGTACCTGTTCAGAATCCTGCCAACTACTCCAATTGTAGAGTTAGAGCTAGGTCTCTGGTGCTCACAGACCCCTTGAGCCCGTTAAAAAACCCTTCACATGTAGGTCTATGAGCTAGGAAACCAGACAAAACAGTCCTTGGAGCCTTAGTTGAAGAAAGCATAGTCTTTATTCAGCATAAACACATCTAGGACCTAGGCAGTACACAGAAGAAACTCAGAAACTCAACTCTTACTGGCAAAGTACAAAGAAAAACTGAGCAGCTGCCATGCTCTATTTTTAGATGTGAGCTCTGCTGGCCAGCTCTGCTTCACAAAACTGAAGAACACACAATAGCAACAAAATAAAAAGCTACATTGGTGCACATGCGCACTAGCTCCATCCACACAACTTGTTTACAAAGAATTAAGAATGTGCTGCACAACCCCCCAACCAGACCTAAGCTGAGGGAGCCTGACTAAATTATCCTGTTCTCTAGCTAGATAATTATTTATGCTTCTATTCTAAATTTAGAAATTAGTGGTTGTCAGAATGACTACCAGATTTGAATATTTACAGAGCATAGAAATAATAAACTCATTCTAAACCAGAATTATGTGACAGAATTTCTCATTCTTTCTCTGCAGATAGTAGCCATATAATTCTTTCCAAACCCAATCCACATGCATACCTCTATGCAATATCTTTTCTTCTTTCTATAAAATATATTGTTCACTTAAGTCATAAAATAAATACAGTTTTATTATTCAATGTTTGGAATAGCATAAGAAGAAAATTAAAATCACCAATAATTTCACCACACAGAGATAAGGGCAATTAATATTTAATGTATTTTATGCTGTCTTTTTTTTGTGTGTGTAATTTCAATGTTGCTGCCTCTGAGTTGTTACTCTGCATGTCCATCAATGTGCATATAGGACTTTTCTTTGTAGTCCCCAGAAAGACTCCACCAAAATATTATTGAACAAATTAGATTTTGCTCATTTTAAAAGAGGAGAGAGAGTAGAGTTTTAAAATCACTTACCTTATGCCATTCAATTGCCTACTCCATTTAACATTTATTTTTTTCCTAAATTTTTCTGGGGGGATAGATACAGAAGTCTTCTAGGGCCATAGATATTAATTATGCAACAGCATATTGGCAAGAGCATCAATCCTTGTTCTTTCTTTCCCTTGTACACCAAATTCTTCACCAGTACAAGTGGAGATGAGTTACTTGATGGGGAGGATACTAACATTAATAAAACACATGTATTTCACAGGGCTTAAACTTTAGCTTAGTAGGACTGCAGTCCTTAGATTTTAGTAGGGCCAAAGACCTTAGCATAGGTAGTAGCTTAGTAGGGCCACAACCCTTAGTTTTAACAGGGCCAAAGACCTGTAGTTTAAGGAATAGACTGACTTTTTAGTATATACATAATAACACTAAGTTTGGGAAACAGAAAACTTTCACAGGACTGAAGTCTCTGTTGTAGATAAAAAAAAAAAAAATTAACATAGCAAAATTGATTGCTCTAAAGGCAGTCGTCCTTGGTGCAGCTCAATCTCATGATGGGAAAGTATGTGAGCTAAAAGCTTCAAGGTTAATGATTGGCAGATGTTCCTCATCTTTCCTTCAGCTATTTCTTTAAGTTTCATGGGGAACTAAATGTTGCCATGGCAATTATCTCATTGTTTCTTTTTGTACTTCACATAGCTTAGTTTTTTTGACTCCTACTATGACTGATTAACCACCTGTGTTTATTTCTGTAACTTTTTTTCCTGGACAATAAAATCTAAAAGAAAAACTGATTGGGGGTTACTCCTAGGAATCTTTCTCTCTTGAAGGAATTGCTCCTGGGATTACCCTTTTGGGCCTCTCACTGCTCTGGAGAAATGGGCTTTGAGTAATCCTTTGTGTCTCTGTCACCCTGGGAGAGGTGACACTTGAGATATCAATTTAGATTATATTTATAATGTTGGTATGCAACCTGTTAAATACTTATTTTTCATTTAGTAGCAGTGAAGTTTTCAGAGCTTTTAATAAATAAATATGCATTGTGAATCTATAAGAGGGAGATATAGTACACAGAACTTGGAAAAATAATTAATTATTGTATGTGTATATATATATATATATGTATATGTGTGTGTATATATATATATGTATGTGTGTGTGTGTGTGTATATATATATATATGTATATGTGTCTGTATATATATATATGTATGTGTGTGTGTACATACATATATATATATATATATATAATTTCCTGTGCAAGACATTTATTCAAATGTATTGTGAGACTCGTGCTTCAAGAAAGTTTCTTTGGGGAAATCTGCCCTTCCTGTCTTCAGCCTGTAGGCTAAAGAAGCACATGATCTGTGATTCAAAATACAGCAACATTTTTGCCAAATATTTTGCTACTGCATAACATAGATCTCAGGTTATCCAGACTGTTATGTCTGTATTCTTATTACCCACCACCTAATCACTAGATTATTCTTGTGTATTTTGTGTTTTTGTTACTGCATATTAAATACTCTATTAGTGTATGCTACATTATGCTGCAGTACCAAAGAACTGCAGTAACTGATCAAAATCTCTGTGGCTTAACCAAATAAAAGTTAATTTTTCACTTACATCAAAGTCCTACTTGTCAGGCTGCTCTCCTTGGCAGCTTTTATCCAAGGGACAACTCATGGTATTCTTATCTGGAATGGTCTACCATCTCATTCTGTAGCTTGTAGTAAATACGTCATTCTATTTAGCTGTCCAGCATCTGAAGCTACTGCTTGATTGAGAATCCCCTTCTTTTTAAGTGTTGGTAGAAACAGAACTGTTTTCCACTATAAATTATAAAAATGATAAATATGAGGATACTTCAATAAGTTTATGAAGAAAATACCATTAAAAGCTAATATGTCTTTCCTTGAACTTTTTGAAGTACCCTTGTATGTACTACTTTTTCCAGCATTCCTTGAAACTATGGTATTTCATTTGATCTAGAATCCAGAAATAGTAACCAGAGTCACCCCACATATTACTACTGAAGCATGCAAATATCTCTGGCGATGGTGAGAGCTGCAATATTATAGAGTCCAAAGGCAATAATGGCAGGTGTACTAGTTGCAACATTCGGGCTCCCCTACTAACAGTGTCAAGTAGTTCAACAGCAGTAGTTAATACCTGGAGAAGACCACAGAAGATTACTGTCTAGAACAGTTCTGAGCGTGAATTTGGACATCTTTCTTAGCCGCTATGCCTGTTCTATAGAGTTTGGGGTGATTCAATAAACTGCTCAGTATCTTTGTAATGATTTCTTTTTCGACTAAAACGAATCAGAGATTCTTCCTTTTCTTTTTCTTATTGCTTATAAACAAACTCTGACTAATATATGGCCTTAACATATTCTAACTTCTTTAAACCACTTCTTAGATGTGAATAAGTGAGCATCAGAACATAAAACCCTTATGTAAAGATAGGTGGTTAAATTGTGTTATGTTGGAAATAATGGGTTGTTATCATGACATTTAATGAGAACAGATTCTTTTCTGGAAATATTCATAGACCTATTTATGAAAAGTTCCCTAACATTAAGACCAAAGCAAGGAAATTAAGGGTTTTGGTAAAAGAAATGGTGATATCAAGTGTCTTCTTTGACTTATGTTTTGCTGTAAATGGCTTCCTATTGAAGAGCA
The DNA here is from genome assembly GCF_000696425.1 of Galeopterus variegatus. Classification (NCBI taxonomy): domain Eukaryota; kingdom Metazoa; phylum Chordata; class Mammalia; order Dermoptera; family Cynocephalidae; genus Galeopterus; species Galeopterus variegatus. Next base: position 8,559 of record NW_007746322.1, on the reverse strand, counting down.
TAAATCTCATGAATTTATAATTTAATGGATCCCATGAAGGTTAAGAATAAAATCAGTTTTATTCTACATTAGTGAATTAACCAAGCCTATGACCACTCTAGAATACTATATCATTTGTCATGTTTTTTTCATGTGGAAATAAATATATCATTGATCATATACACACTGCATTTAATTAGAAAAGTATTGATATAAAAGTTTCTACGTGTTAGACTGTATGAACAAGAGTTCGAGTGGTAACAGTAGATAATAGCTATAAATTTACCTCAAAAAATTTATGAAATACAATACTCAAATTGTTGGTCAGTATATATATACTACAAAACTTTCATCTAATTGAAAGTTATGTTTAAATTAGAATCTTTTTAGTATGTTGAACAGAGCAAACATATGTCACTAAACAGATACCATAAAAAATCCATGAACAGAGGATAAGAAAATATTTTAAAAGAAAATAGGACAAAAAAATCTAAAAAGAGCAGTTTAAAAATTAGATTTAAAAGAAGTGTTTGAAGAAGGCTATACACCCCCTATAAGCCTTCACTTTAAATGAGCTTGCAGTAACTGCACATGTTCCAGACAATCATCTGTGGGAGCAGTAAAAAAAAAAAAAAAAAAAAAAAGGATTTTACTGTAAAGTGTATTCTGTGTATTTTAAAAATACCTCAATAATTTCAAATCAATGCACCCTGTACATGTTTTAAATTTTCCTGTTAACGTGCATCACAAAGGTTACATTTATCTATGATAACATTAGGTTTAAAGATTGAAATTATGAAATGCCTATGAAGTATTACGCTAGCTATTTTAAACTAGATGGAAAATAAATTATTTTATAATCAGAAAATATTATTACAGTAATTAAAAATATTCATTTCTGAAATTGTTTCCTAGAAGTATCCAAAGCCAAGTTAGGAGAGAGACTCCATGAGGTATTGTGTTTCTTTCCTGGAAGTTATCTGTGGCCAAGATTACACAAAAGTGAAAGGACAAGACCACATTTTATGTTTGTAACACATCATAACATTTGTTTTGTTTGTTTTATTTTTTCTCCCTCATAGACAGTGCTACAAGTAATGAATAGTTTGCTAAATCATAACTCATGATATAACCTGAATAAAATAATAGGCATCGTTATCCCTTTACAAATTCAAAATTAGAATTTTTCTCAAGACATAAAAAAACCCTAAACCCCACGTAGCCTCTTTAGTTATTAGACATTTTTTCACTCAGTTGCCCAAAGAGAAAACAAATTTGTCTATAGCTAGCATAGAAAGTTGAATCATATTAACTTTGTTTCTATTATATTTTGCCTTTGAAGTGAAAAGTCTTTCCTTAACATTTTTAATTCAATCTAATGATTTCATATAGTTAAATGCTGTGCAATTATTTAAAATGAGCTGAAATGTTTGGAATTCTCCTTTATGATGCTGAAAGCATATTTTAAAATGTGTATTCTTTATAGTATAGCAACTTTTGTGTAAAATACAACATTCGATTCATTCAAAAATAACTTAAAATCATGTTAAATTAGATTTTTATTATTCTTTACATGTTTGAGTAAGTTTATATTAAAAAATGATTTGTTCTCATGGCTTTCTGGCTTTAGGGACAGAATTACTTGGATTTGATTTTTAGTTTCACACTTGGATTTTTAATATCAGTATCTTATTTTGCCTTCTTCATCCTTTTAAACCTGTAAAATAAAGATTTACTTAACTCACAATATTATTTTGGAGAATACGTGAGGAAATGTATGAGGTACATTAATAATTGCTACCAATTCCTTAAAGTGCTTTATAGTTTACAGAACACTTTTCCATATGAGTATACTGTGTATTAAAATTTAGTCTTGTATGAACCTTCTGAAGTAAATATTATGAGCTTTACCTATAAAAAAATGAAGACAAAACAAAGACTAAAATAGGTTAAGTGACTCATAATTAAAAATAGACTTAAGGATATAATACAAATCGTTCACTCTTCTGTTCAGTGATGTTTCTTTCTTTTTTTTTTTTTTTCCTTTTTGTCTTTTTTACTGACCAGTAATGGGATCGCAACCCTCGGTGTCGTGCCCGTACCGGGGACCGGCAATGGGATCACAACCCTCGGTGTTGCGCCCGCACCGCGCTCAGCCAGTGAGCGGGAACCGGTCTCCACATGGGATCCAAACCCTCGGCGGGAGCGCCGCTGCACTCCCAAGCAGCGCACCCTCCAGTGCGCCACCGGGCTGGCCCTGTTCAGTGATGTTTCTAACATGATTGCTTAGATAGTAGAAATGAAGTAGCATACAAACAGAAAATCAAGAATGTGAAATAGGACTGTTAAGATTTTTTTAGATGCTGTATTAGGTTTTAAGGAAAGAGAAACAAGGACATTATCAAAAGATAAATGTCTGCATGGTCTTAGTGTGTGTGCTTTTGTATCTGTTTTGCTTAAAATTTAGCTGTATTGTTCTAGAGAGTATCTTAAGATATGTATCACACTATATTAGAGACTCTATATTAGAGAATCTAATATAGGGCTTTTTAATCTAATATAGTGCCATTTGGATTAAAAACAAGTTATAATACACTGTTATTTTATTATTGGTATGTGAGTACTCAAAAATCTAATACATATTTATTTCCATAATTTTACACAAGAATAAATTCTGAAATTGTATATCGAGAGGTATAAACAATTATCATTTCTTCTAGTTAACATAATGAATGTTTTACTTTTGTAAGTGTTTGCTTGTATATTCTCCTTATATAAGAATTTTGTATTTTGAAAGTAAAATTTTTTTGTCATTTAAAAATATAACTCAATAATAATTATTATAAGTGTGAAATGCATGCCCATGTATACTCACTTAAAAAGAAAAAAAGATCCTTTGGTCATGATTACTAGAAATAAAAGAAATTTATAAAGATACAAAGTATACAAGTATTCATAACAGATGGAACATATTTGCATACTAACAACTGAGATGAAAATAATCTCATGCGGGGGCACACGTGCAAGTACACACACACACACACACACACACTCACCCAAGAAAGGTAGAACAGCTAACCAAGAGAACAATGCACAATTGTTCTTTGAGTATGATGATTGAAAATATGAAACACAACCAACAAAAAATATAAACTTGGTATTTTTGCATTTTAATTATTTCATTCAACCTAAAAAATTGATTTGGAGTATCACAATCAACTTCTCAAAAACAAAATTTGAAAAAAATTCTAAACTGTAAAAATCTTACATTTAAAATGAAAAAAAATCTAGCATTTATAGGAAGCAAAAAAGAAAAAAAAACATTAAAATTTTGCAAATAAAATGTCACAATGAAAAGCAAAAAAAAAAGTTAGAAATTTAGAAAGAGTCAGCTTGTTTAGGTTAGAAATTCAACATTACTGAAGGAAGACTCTATGGTGCTAAATATCATCCTTTGCAATTATAAACTTAGCTGATTTGCCATCTGCAGAATTAAAGCTAAGTTATTGCAAAGGATTATAAATATGGAGTAGTTTGAATTGTGTATGTGGGCCAGCAGATGTCACTCTTGTTAAAAGACTGCCTGAGTAATCTTTTATGAAGGGTAATTGTCCCTTATGGTTGTGGGCAGAATTTCAACATGTGAAGGATTTAGCCCTGACCCTCTTTTCACCTTACCACCTACTTTACAATAATGACAACAGAATCAGTAAATTAAAAGTGTCAGCTGTCCTGCCATCAGTTTCCAAAGCTGTGTGGTCTAAGTACAATTGATGGTCAATGGTTATATAAGCAGCATTGCCAAATTTCTGTAATTATTACAGAGATGTAACCAGGCACAGAAAATAAATGTTGCTACAAGCTAAACCAAGCCCTGACATTTCTGTAATTAGGATGATGATTCATGCCATTTGTTTCTCTTTGAAAATAACTAGAGTAACCAGAAAATTAGGCTTTAATTTTTGAATGAGAGATTATTTTTTTCTTTTTCTTTTATAAAACTAGAGTGTGGTCAATTAAGAATGGACAAGGTCTGTTAATCCACCATCCTTAATTACTCAAAACACTGGTGATATTCTAGAGTATGACCTTTTGGAAAGGTCACTGCTATGAGCTATTTATGAGGTAAATAAATAATTTCAAAAGTAAATTTGCATAACTAAGGCAGAATATCTGGAATATATGTATGTTTAATGTTTCCATAAAAAAAATAAAATAAATTAGATATGGTGTTTGTGCATGAGTGTGGTATACTCTGTAAGAAAAAAACATTTTTCTGATTCCTTTATTTCTTCTTATTCTTTCTTCTGTTTGTGTTATTCTTTTATTCTTATTATTTATTCTTGGTATTATTTTGGGTATAGAACTCATAACAGCTGTCATAAAGTGACTAAGTAGGGTTCTATCATAATTCTTCTTTAGGTAAAATTATTAATGTGATGAGTGATTTCTTATATTAATGTTTTTGGTCACACTTTCTTTAGCCAAAACTATGAATGATACTAAAATAATTGGAAAAATCCTGGTTTCAAATATCAGTTTTATCAATTCTTAGGATTGTGGGCTTGGATAAATTATTTAAATTTTCTTAACTGCAGTTGTTTCACTTAAAAAGATAATACCAATACCTTAGAACAGCTTCATTAGTTAAATAAAATGATATAAATAAAAGAGCTTCTGTAGTACTCGGTCCTTTTAGTATCTGAGAAGACTTAGCTCTCATACAAAGTAATTTGAGCTTCCCAATGTGACTACTGATATGATGAAATGTGTCTGGTCATTCATATTAACTACTAACATTAATTTTCCAGTTGGAAGATATCCTAAGCTTTATTTATTCTATTGCCCCACCTAATGTAGCATTATTTGCTACTATACATACTTTTAATATTTTAAGAAAATGGAATTCAGATACTGCCTGAACATTTCCAACTCACAGACTCACAGAAAAGCTCATTCCAGTTTTAAGCAGCTATACCTACCCTGGTAAAATTGACTTAAAATCTGCTTTCCAATTGCTACTTCAGTCTGTCCCTAGAACTGGACTCAGTAGACATACAAAATAAATTTTCCCGAGACCTGCAGCAACCACATGCCCCGAGGCAAAAGCACAACCAAGCAGGTGGACACCACCTCAGCCTAGCCCCACCCCAACCCCAGGTGAGGGCATGCCAATCAGAGAGGCACACCAGAGAGGCTCCAGACCTGTGGCAAACACATGCCCCGAGGCAAAAGCACAACCGAACAGGTGGACACCACCTCAGCCTAGCCCCATCCCAACCCCAGGTGAGGGCGTGCCAATCAGAGAGGCACACCAGAGAGGCTCCAGACCTGTGGCAAACACGTGCCCCGAGGCAAAAGCACAACCGAGCAGGTAGGCACCACTGCTGGACTCCCAGCCCAATCCAATGCCCAAGGCCAAGAGGCCCGAAACTTCTGCCCACAGGCACTGGGGCAGCCATGCCAAATTGGCAGCCCTGGCAGGATCATAGCCAGTCAATAGTCTGGAATGAGTGGACCATGGAATCCCTTGTGACAATGACTAAACACCAAAGGAAAGATACCAGAAATATGAAAATTCAACAAAGTACACCACTAAAGGGCAATAACTCTCAAGCTCTAGATCTGATAGAACAAGAAGCCCTTGAAATGACTGAGAAGAAATTTTGAGTGATAACTCTAAGGAAACTAAATGAGATACAAGAAAACTCAGCTAGACAACATGATGAAATGACGAAAAGTATACAGGACCTGAAATAAGAAATGTACAAGGAAATCAATGCCCTGAAAAAGAACGTAGCAGAGCTTGCTAAGTTGAAGAATTTATTAAACAAAATAAAAAAAAAAAAAAAACTGAGAGTTTAACCAGCAGGCTTGCCAAAGCAGAAGAGAGAACTTCTGACCTTGAAGAAAGCTGTTTGAAATAACACAGGCAGACAAAAGAAAATTTTTAAAAAAAATAAAAACATTGAAGAAAATCTAAGAGAGATATCAGACAACCTTAAGTGCTCAAATATCTGAGTCATGGATATTCCAGAAGGGGAGGAAAAGGAGATTGCATTGAAAAAGTATTCAATAAAATAATGGCAGAAAACTTCCCAGGTATAGGAAAAGACACAGATCTTCAGATTCAGGAAGCTAAGAGCTCCCCAAATGTATTCAACCCAAAAAGGTCTTCTCCAAGACATGTTATAGTCAAATTGGCAAAACTCAAAGACAAAAAGTGAATCTTAAAAGCTGAAAGAGAAAAGCAGCAAGTCACCTACAGGGGAGCCCTAATCAGACTAAAATCAGACTTTTCATCAAAAACCTTAAAAGCCAGAAAGGAATGGGATGATATATTCAAAATACTAAAAGACAGAGATTGCCACCCAAGAAAACGTTACCCTGCAAGGCAATACTTCTGAAATGAAGGGCAAATAGTATATTTGCCAGACAAATAAAAACTGTGGAGTTCACTACCACATGACCACATTTACAAGAAATTCTCAAGGGAGTACTGGGTTTGGTACCTGAAAAATAACTACCACTGCCATAAAAATTCAAGAAAAATCAAAACTCACTAGTAAAACAAAAATGCTACCAATGAAGAGAGAGAGAAAAAAAGTTTATCTACAACCAAAGAAACCAACAAATACAGAAGGCAAACAGTAAATCCGAAGGAAAGGATCAAAAGACACCTAAGTCATCCAAACAAAAATCAATAAAATGCTTGGAGTAAAGCAATGCTTTTCAATAACAACTTTTAATATAAAAGGATTAAATTCCCCACTCAAAAGACACAGACTGACTGACTGGATTAAAAAGGTGGACCCAACTATAAGCTGCCTTCAAGAGACTCACCTCACCTGTAAAGACACACATAGACTAAGAATGAAAGGACGGAAAAAGAAACACTATGCAAAAGAAATGAAAAATGAGCAGGAGTAGTTATCATTATATCTGATTAAATTGACTTAAACTTAAAACCATAAAATGAGATAAAGAGGGCCACTACATGATGATAAAAGGATTCATGAATCAAGAAGACATAACAATCATAAATAAATACTCACCCAATGTCAGAGCAGCCAGCTTTATAAAGCAAACTCTATTGGACCTAAAGAAGGAAATAGACACTAATACCATAATAGCAGGAGACCTGAACACTCCACTATTAATATTGGACAGATCATGTAGACAAAGTACAAGAAGAGAAGCACAAGATCTAAACAACACTCTAGACCAATTGGACTTGGCAGATAGCTACAGAACTTTCCATGCAACAACCTCAGAATATTCATTCTTATCAGAACATGGATCATTCTCCAGGATAGATCACAAGTTAGGTCACAAATTAAGTCTCAACAAATTCAGAAAAATTGGAATTATCTCATGTATTTTTTCACATCACAATGGATTAAAATTACAAATCAATAACAAAAACGAAATTCTGGGAACTATACAAACACATGAAAATTAAAGAGCATTCTAATTAATAACAAATGGGCCCAAGAAGAAATAAAACAGGAAATCAAAAATTTTATTGAAATTAATGAAAACAATGATACAGCATATCAAAACCTGTGGGATACTGTAAAAGCAGTACTAAGGGGGAAACTCATCACATTTAATGCTTACTTCAGAAGAATGGAACAATGGCAATTAAACAACCTAATACTTCATCTTAAAGAACTAGGAAAACAAGAACAATCCAAACCCAAAGTTAAACGATGAAAAGAAATCATTAAGATAAGAGTAGAACTTATGAAATTGAAATCCAAAAAATGACACAAAAGATCAATTAATCAAAAAGTTGGTTTTTTGAAAAGATAAATAAAATTGACAAAACATTAGCACAGCAAACTAAAAAAAGAAGAGAGCAAACCCCAATAACAAAAATTAGAAATGCAAAAGGAGATGTAATGGATACCTCAAAAATACAAGAAATCATTAGTGACTACTATAAACAACTATATACCAATGAATTTGAGAATCTGGAGGAAATGGATAAATTTCTGGACACACACAAACTACAAAAACTGAGCCAAAATGATGTAGAAATTCTGAACAGGCCAATACAATAAAAGAGATTGAAACTGTTATCAGAAGGCTCCCAACAAAGAAAAGACCAGGACCAGATCGATTTACAGCAGAATTCTACCAAACATTCAAAGAGGAATTGACACCAATTTTCTACAAACTATTCCAAAAGATTGAAACAGAGGCAATTCTCCCAAGCTCATTCTATGAAGCAAACATCACCCTGATACCAAAACCAGGTAAAGATACAACAACAACAAAAAAGAAAAGTACAGTCCAATATCCATGATGAATATAGATCAAAAAAATCTTCAATAACATACTATCTAACAGAATATAGCAATACATACACAAAGTTACACAACATGATCAAGTGGGTTTCATCCTAGCGATGCAAGGTTGGTTCAACATATGCAAGTCAATAAATGTGATACACCATATCAATAAAATCAAACACAAGGACCATGCAATCATCACTATAGATGCTGAAAAAATATTTGACAAAATTCAACACCCGTTCATGATAAAGACTCTATAATTTAGGTTTAGATGGAAAGT
>NW_007746321.1:12696-13616 GCF_000696425.1 Galeopterus variegatus | reverse complement strand
TTAAAATTCCAAGGGGATTTTTCATGAGCCCTGAGAAGCTGATTATAAGATTTTTCTGAAAAAGCAAAGAACCAAGAACACCCAAGTCATTCCTAAAGTAAAACAACTAGATGCGGGGGTGGAGGGAATTTTTATCAAAAGACACCATAAAAAAGTGGAAAAACAATCCATAAAAAAATTATTCTGCAACTGATGGAGGAATAATATTGTGAATTAACAAAGAACTCCTTTAATAAATAAGAAAAATCAAAGAACTTAATAGAAAAATGAGCAAAAAAATACGAACAGGTATTCACAAAAGAGGAAACACAAAGAACCATAAATAAGTGAAGTGTTCCCCACCTGACCAGTAATAAGGAGATGCAGATGAATATGACAATGAGACATTGTTTTTTTACCAGCCATACTGGCAAAAATTTTAAAGCTTGACAACAAATATTGCTGGAGATGTACAACAAGCACTCACATATACTGCTGATGGGAGTACAGATTGCTGTGATTACTTTAAAAACAATTTGGCATTCCCTAGTTATGTTATACATGCTCAGACCTATGACCCGGGAATTCCACTCCTAAATACACTATTTTCCATATACCTCAAGGGATACATACAAGAAAGGTCATAGCAGCATTATTTGTAATAGCAAAAATCTGAAAACAGCCTGAAAGTTCATTGATAGTCAAACAGTAGCGATTTAATACCATAAATAATAGAATGAACTGTTACAGCATTGACAGTGAGTTGATTAACTGCAGATACAAGCATCAACATGTATGAATTTCAAAGTCAATGTCAAGGCCACAGAAAATACATGTAGTAGGAATCTATGTAAAGTTCAATAGCAGTCTAAACTAAAGTGTGCTTTGTTTGGAGCTACCTACATTCATGGTAAAACTATAAAGAAAAGCAAGGAAATTAA
>NW_007746321.1:10139-10931 GCF_000696425.1 Galeopterus variegatus | reverse complement strand
AGGAATGTCAAAACATTTCTTTTGTCTAAGGAGTGATAACTTGGCAGAAAATGTCCTTCCCCTTTGAGAGCTCCAGAGCCCAATGTTTTGAGCTACGTCACCTCATTGCATCTTCATAGAGCTTTCACAACATTTTGTCTTATTAGTCATGATTTTTGGGTCTCTTTATTGTGTACTGAAACTCAGTCACTGCCTATACCTTTAAATCACCTCATCATTAGAGGGGCATCCAGCTTCTAGCAGCTGCTGAACAGGATCAATTTCAGCTTCTGCATTCCCTTCATCATACAGATTTTCTTCTGTTATCCCCATGGGATTACACGCACAGGGTGCAGAGCAAGTCATTTCCCTGAGGGTTGGGAGAGCCTGTGGCCCTCTTCCCCGGCGTGGGGATCACTGATTGAGTTAAGACTGCTGAAGTCCAGAGCAGAGTTGTTAATTTCCTAATATTCATGGCCAGCCTCCTATGGGCCTGACAGTGTATCAAGTATTGGAGAGTCAAACCAGTTAGAATAGGGCTAAAAAAGAATACTAGAAGATTTAAAATAAAATAAACATAAGATTTGTTTAATGAGATAATGCAGGTAAAAGAGTTAAAATGAACAACACTCAATAAGTTGGAAAAGTTAAAAACATACATATTATCGTTGAGATTAAAAATTAAGGACGAGAAATAAGGAGTAAAAAGTTAAGAGTTTAAAAACATCATGATAAAAAGGGCTGTACTTTTTTTTTAAATGTAAGACTCATAAACAGATAAAGATGATAATAAAGATGATAAATTAGAACACC
>NW_007746321.1:7897-8452 GCF_000696425.1 Galeopterus variegatus | reverse complement strand
GAGACCTTATCACAAGGAAATCTCCTTAACCATTGCTTTTGAAAATTCACCTTTAGTTTCTGGGTTAATTAGGCTTGAGTCCTGGGTCTGCCACATAGTAGCTTTGTGACTGTTTTCTCATCCATAAAATGGGGAGAATAACCACTTCCTGCAATGTTGCAAGGATTAAACGAGAAAATACATGTGATTCATTCTACCAGAGCCTTATCTCGAGTGCTACATTACACCGAAAGGCTTCTGTTATTATGTCTTCATACAAATAACAAACCTGATGAAAATGTTGGCTTCTCTCAGGCTGTGCTGTGATCCTCTAGCAGAGAACCGTGGGTCTGTAAGTTTGAATCTGGCTCTGGTAATGCCTAATTCTCTCTCTAAACGTCAGCATGTGGAAATGCAAATAAGAATTTCACCAGTGACATGTTATCAGATAATTTATTGCGACAATTGAGAAATTAGTTGGGGAATTTGGGGAGGTGAACACTGAATGTTGGACGCTGTTGGCTTCCTTCTCGTGGTGCCTCCAGAAGAGCATGGTGGCAGCTAAAGACTAGAGCA
>NW_007746321.1:5987-7211 GCF_000696425.1 Galeopterus variegatus | reverse complement strand
AGACAGACAGACCCCTGCCCTCATGGAGCTTACAGACCAGGAGGGGAGAAGAAAGTTATTCAATACCACAGAAATAAGTGCAGAATTGCGCCTCTGACACATACTAGAGAGAAGAGGTCCATGGTACCAAAAGATCGTATAACCAGGGGTTTCACCCATTTGGGGAGGTCGGGGAAGTCTTCAGCCCCTTGGAAGTCTAGGGCCCAGGATCCTTGTTCAACCTTCCAAAGTCGTCAGATGAACTCTGGAGCAGGCTTTTAAAAAGCTGGCATCTCAGTCATCCTTTCTCTAAACCCCATTTCTCCATTCACAGCAAGGGCAAAGGTCCTTAAACTTATCTGTGTGAAAGGAAATGACCAAGTTAAGGGAAAGTTTTGAGAACAAGAGAGCAGTCAATAGTGCCATTTGCTCTTACAACATTATGCTAAATTATGAGCTCTTGGTTGACTGTTTGTTCCTGAGACATTAAGACAGCCAGTGACCCATGGGAGCTCTAAAGTAACTTCAATGCCCTGTGGCAGTGGCAATATTGCTGATAACATAAAGCCTGCTGACAGACCCAGCACTGTGAACACAGAATTACAGTTTACCCTCTACCCTCTTTAAAATGTCTCCTTTTGTTTTAAACCTCACTCCAAAGTACAGTTTCAAAATAAGACCCTTGGCATAGTGGCTGATGGGGCAGTCATGTGAGTGCACCCGTGTGATTCAAGGCTGACTCTACCTCCTACTGCTTCTGAGACGCCGGGCACACTGTGTCACCTCTCTGGACCTCATTTTCCTCATCTGTGTAAGGGGGATAGTAAGCACACTGCCTCCTATGGTTGTCGTGAGGATTAAGTGAGATGTGACGGAGGGCTGGTCTGGTGCCTGGCTGCGAGTGCGTGCTCAGCTGAGGTTTGCTCTGGCCACCCCCTTCTCTGCAGAGCTACTACAGTGAGTAGTGACTGCAGTAGCGAAGTGTGTCTAGACTGTATTTGTGCACGCACCCCTCCCCAGGAGCATGTTACAAAGCCACACGGACCCTGGACATGTTGAAGCACACGGTGTTCCTTCCCTCTGACAGTAGTTTTCCATAGTAGAGGTGAAAAAAAAAAAAAAATACCATCAGAATAGTCTCCAGTTTGCCTGGACACCACAACTAAAATTACTCAAAACTCCTCAAAAATATTTCTTCAACTTGCACATGGGCATGAGTATAGGATATGAACAGGTATCTAACAC
>NW_007746321.1:3746-4421 GCF_000696425.1 Galeopterus variegatus | reverse complement strand
CAAATACAGTCCTGAGGAAACTGGGTCGGAATGTTGGAAATCACACCTTGCCCAGAAAACCCAGCCTATGTGGCAGCTGTGTGTGACAATGGAATGAAGTAGGCCAGTACTCCATATGTATTTTCAGCATTTCCTTTGAGGAATTCAAAGAGTAAATTAGTGCTAAAGCCAATACCTATCACAATCTGGGAAAATATATTATTTCAGAGAATTATTCACCAGTTTATTTTCTCGAGCAGGGCACGATGCTAGAGACCTGGGGAAGTGGGGCACCCTGTTCCCTGCTTCCCGTACCTACCCATCCCTGACAGCGGCGTCCCCCAGGCCTTCCACGGCCACCTCACCCCCTTGACCAACCTCCTAGCCCAACAGATTACATGGAGTTCCACAGACACGTCACACTCTTTTATAACCTCTGCCTCCACACATGTTGCTCCTCCTTCTGGATTATTCTTCTTTGTACCTTCCCCTCCCCCTAAATACCTACTCATTCTTCAAGTCCTAGTTCAGACTTCTCATTCTTCCAGAAACCTCCCTAGCTCCCTCCTCCCCTGACCCCCACACTCCTTTCCAGCTGTTCCTTCCTCTCTAGCGCTTGGAGACCTTGTCACATAAATACCATTGTTGACATCACACAGAATTACAGTTATTTATTTATGCACTTGTATTTCCCAT
>NW_007746321.1:2595-3633 GCF_000696425.1 Galeopterus variegatus | reverse complement strand
AAGGTAGACTGTGTTAATTCTGGTTTGTTTGCCTTAAGTGCGTGTGTTGAACTTTGTCAACTGTGTCTTAAGAACTGATTCAACAGGTTGTGTTATTTCTTATATGAGGGGGTGTGTGTATTGGGGACAGCCAAAGAAAGGCCAGCTTTCAAGGAAAGTGTTCATGAAAGCGCCTTCACATGCTCTTGGCTCCTCACAATAACCCACTGAGCTAGGCAGACACGGCGGATGTTATTGCCCCATTATACAGATGGAAAAAACAAGGCACAGAGAGTTCATGTTAAACTCGTTAAAGTTATAAAGCTAGTTGATAGAAGAGCGTATCTCCTGACTTTATGCTTTTTATTTGATTAAGGACATAGTTAGTTAAATAGTAGTGTCAGGTAACTCAGGATCAATGGGTAACTAAAATATTTATTGTTACTTTTTACTGCAGTTGTTTCCAGAAAGGAGCAAGTCAAAGCAAACCTCTCTGCTCAAAGCACAGACACTTCCTTTAATTCTCTCCTGACCCTTGATCTGAGGGACTGCTTTGCCTTTCCATTGTCACTGTGGTTCAGCCAGTGCTCCTCCTCACACAGAGCAGCCCCTGGTGGTGAGGCCCTCCCTGTCGGGGATTGCTTCATTTAGCAAGTGCAGTCCTTGGGCTGTGACTTTCTCTGTGGTCACACTGGCTCCAGCTTACCATGACCTCATGCTTCATAGATTCCACGTTTTGCCATAGCATTGCCCTGCCAGGCTTGAGGACTGGCTGTTTACATGGTGGCCTTCATCCAGTCTCANCTCGCCGTCTGCACTTGAAACTGGGTGGTCATAGACTCGGTAAATATTCTATTACCAGGCAAGAAGAGGAGAACTGATATCGAGATAACCAGCAGTCTTTGCCGCACTAGTCTTTCATTTTCTCTGTGTTTAAATGGACATGTGTGTGTGTGTGTGTGGTGTGTGTATATATATATATATATATTTTTTTTTTAAAGGTAGACTGTGTTAATTCTGGTTTGTTTGCCTTAAGTGCGTGTGTTGAACTTTGTCAAC
>NW_007746321.1:0-592 GCF_000696425.1 Galeopterus variegatus | reverse complement strand
ATACTGATACATGCTATGACATGGATGAACTTGAGAACATTATGCTGTCTGAAAGAAGCCAGGCATGAAAGGCCACAAATGTACGATTGCATTTATAGGAAAGGCACAGAACAGGCAAACGCAGAGGGACAGAGACGGTTTACGTGGTATCTGTGGGAGGTGCACACTTAAGCTCATTCCATGGTGCCCGCATTACTTTTTTCCAATTCTATCAATAGTAGACTGGTTGAGAGAATTCTTGCTCCACCTGTGCGTGTTTGTCCTCCCTGTCCCATCAGAAATGCTTTCTGTGTTGGTGAAAGCAGGGAAGTGACGTGATTGCTGTCCTCCCAGCCATATCTGAAACACGTAATTACTGAACTATGTGCCCTGAGCATGTGTAGATGGACGGGCCTTCGCTGTTAAGAGCTGAAATAATGTGGTCTTTGTGTTGGGTCTGTGGTTTCTGGAGAGAACCTGCCAGTTTGGAATATTTTCATGGCATTTCACCCTAAAAGATTTGGAGGTTATAAATAGACTTTTAATCTCTATAACCTGGGTAGCTGGCTTCTCTCGAAACAATTGGAAAATGTAGCATTTCTGGGCACACATT
>NW_007746320.1:14304-14673 GCF_000696425.1 Galeopterus variegatus | reverse complement strand
CCCTGATCTCATGCATTGACTTTTGCAACGGCCTTTGGAAGATGCTGTGGACCCCTTCTCTTTCATACAGGACAGCCACGGCATGATCACCCCAAGGAAGTCTTGGGGTCCTGGGGGCCCTTCTCTCTAGTGTCCCACCCCTGTGTCTGGAGCATGCTGTTCAGGTGCTGTCATGGAGTTCTCTTGCCCGTCCACAGCCAGTGGGGAGCTCTCTGAGAACCAACACTGTGCCTCATTCTATGGGAGGTTCTCTGTGGTCCTAACAGTGTGCCTTAGAGTCCTGCATTAAATTGAATTGGACAAAAATAATGATTAGGGGAAGCTAGCCCAGGAAAAAAGCCCACTATGGAATCCTTTATTCATTTATTT
>NW_007746320.1:11228-12133 GCF_000696425.1 Galeopterus variegatus | reverse complement strand
CATGCATATGTGAGACTGAGAGGTGGTGGCATCTAGGGCCCTGCTGGCTTCTCCCAGGGCCAGTCAAGGGTGGGGTGGAGCAGACTTTTGGTCAAAAATTGAACGGTAGGTGCCAGAAATATAATGATGTCACTACTAAAATTAATTCTATACCCCAAATTTACCAAAGTCATAGATGTGCAGTATAAGATCTCCAGAAAATATTTCTATGGTAAAACTCAGACCGAATGGTAAATATATGTATGATACACTGTTTTTGAGCCAGTTTTTAAAACCAGTTGCTCATATCACCAATAGGTAGTGACTATTATAATTTGGTCCAGAGAATGCCCTGGTTAAATCTTCTTNGGCACGAGATGTCTCAAGGCCTTTCCTCAGGGATTCCCAGCAGTTCAGTGCTAGCAGAGATGTCTTAGGGACTACGGAATTCAATTCTACAATGTGGGAGAAGGGAAGGAGAGCAGTGACATTCCTGAGGTCACAGAGCAGGCTGGATCTACAGTCGGGACCAGCCCCCAGGCCCGTCCAGCAGCCTGTGAGGGGGATGGACAGTCTTCGTGGTGTGCTGCCCACCTGGGGCTGGAGCTGCTCTAGGAGCAATGGACACCCAGGAAACCCAGGAGCTGGAGGAGGCAGCTTCCATCACGTGGACGCATGGCAGGCCCACAGGTCCCAGGTGAGTTGCCCATGGAGATAAGCAGGGGCCTGGTTAAGTAAAGTTGCACTGAGCCATATGATGGAAATGACACCAGGTGGGAGGGATGACAGAGACAGTCATGGGTGCTCGCACTCCTAAGGGTAGTGATGAGACGTGGACTTACTTTCTGGATGGACGCTATCTTTATGCGGGCATCTGGACAGACTGAGGTGATGCAGATAAAGCCCAGTTACATGGCCGGTTCCAT
>NW_007746320.1:8302-9445 GCF_000696425.1 Galeopterus variegatus | reverse complement strand
GGCTTCATTTTCTAATTACCTCATTAGACCTTCTCTTACACATGCGAACTAAGGCCCAGAAATTTATTGTCTTCTGAGACATTTCATAATAATATTGGTATAATCTAATTGATACGAATATAGAATAGTAAATGCACAGTAACAGTTTCAAAGGAAAATCATTGATTATTTAAAATTATAGTGGGATAAGTTGTTTTAAACTAGATGCATATGAGTTGTAAAGGATAAAAAAAGTAACTTGTAGCTATTATAATTCTTTAAGTGATTATTTCATCAGGACACTTCTGATATTCTAACAAATTACATTATTTCACAGATTTTGAAAATGCCCTGAAATTAAGTACAGATTTTTACAAAAATCATGTGGCTCAAAACTATTTGAGGTTTNCATCTTTTATAAAACAACAGGTAGCTACAGTAGAGACTACTGGCAGTCTCTGTGGATGTTCATGAGAGATTATAGCATTAATATTTTATCTGCTTTTGTTTTTAAAGGGAGCCTTGATCTCTCTGCGCTAGTTTGTTGGCCTTGCTTGGCTTCATGTATTTGGTTCTGAATGTAACTATAGACATCTTCAAAAGAAACTTGAAACAACGTTGGAAATTCTGATAGAAAATGCAAATGAACTTTGGTCAGAAGAAGATCTGTAAAAACCGGGAAAGACAGAAATTGATGCCTTCCAACTCACGGGAAAGTCTGAATCTCCAGGCCTTCCCCACTTGAGGTCAGAAGCACATCTCCATTTCTACAGTTTGTTCCCACCCTTACCCCCATTTGCAGAGGGGAAGCAAGTAGTTTGAATTTCATTCCTTGCAACAAAATAAAACAAAAACAACAAAACAAAATGAGCCCAAATTTGCATCAAGACACTGAGCTTAAAGTCACCAACAAAGCAAAGAAGCCACCGCGATGTAGAATTTCAAAGCCAAGTCAGCCTCCACCTTTCTGTCCCGTATAACAGTGATTCTCAGTGCCAAAACTCCATCCTGGAACCCGCTGTTAAGAATTCCAAAACACAAACCGAAAGTGCATATGTCCAATTGAGCAATCACATGAGAAGACTTCACTTCTTCCTACAAACGTTTGGCTCCTGTACCATTCTCAGAAATTCAACTAAAATTTTCTAATGGATAATTTTTGGC
>NW_007746320.1:1055-7560 GCF_000696425.1 Galeopterus variegatus | reverse complement strand
TTCTTCCTAAAAATGTTTGGCTCCTCCGGTACGATTCTCAGAAATTCAACTAAAATTTTCTAATGGATAATTTTTGGCATATCTTACAATGATAGCACTATCTTTTTAAAATGCCCAAAGCTCTGCTGAGCTAAAGACCCTATTTCCCCTAAAAAAAATCCAGCCTTTTTGTCATATGCTACACCTTCCCACAGTCTAGTCTTCATCTATGCACCTCAAACATCTCTCACGCCCAAGCACTGCCAGACCAAGAAGCCCCTGAGCCTCTGGCTAAGGTTTGTCTCCAATTTGGATTTGGTTATAGCAATGCCCAACTTGCCACAGAAGTTATGTGCACACATTGAGAGGAGAATACACACCTATGTCACATTAGAAAAAATGCAGTTTTTTCTGGAAAAAAATGCAATCGTTTGAAGTTTATACAGCAACTGATTTTCAAACCAAATTCTTAAACTGCATTGTCAGATCCACAATGAGGAAACTCAGTATTCATAAAAATAGAATAA
Source organism: Galeopterus variegatus (assembly GCF_000696425.1). Classification (NCBI taxonomy): domain Eukaryota; kingdom Metazoa; phylum Chordata; class Mammalia; order Dermoptera; family Cynocephalidae; genus Galeopterus; species Galeopterus variegatus. The sequence continues at coordinate 7,054 of NW_007746320.1, read as the reverse complement.
AATAAAAAAAGAAAATTTCTTTTTTTTGGTACAAGTATTCATAAAAATAGAATAAAATAAAAAATGAAAAATGATTTTCTTTGGTACTAATGTAGAAGTATTTAAGGAATCACCAATTTCATTCTTAAAATTGCTTCTTAGTTATAAAAGAAACTTGTGATCAAGGTATTGATAATGCCAAGGCTGTGCATGAGCCTGAATTAGAACCTGCCTGGTATTGACAGTGGGCACTGTCATTGCAAAGATGGAGCCAGTCATTCAGGTTGGATATATATGCACATATATAGATATGACATACTTACTATATATGTATAGTATATATATGTATATATATATATGTATATACACTTTAATGTATAGATATACACAAATATGTGCCCTCAATAAAAGAAAATTTGGCTAAAACTATCATATTGGATAGTTTTGAGTGTTTTATAATAAATTGCATTTGAGGAAAGCACCATAACAGTTTCCACACTGGAGTGGGGTTGGTGAGGAGGAAGGGACATGCTGAATAAATCACTATTGATCTCAGCTGCAGGCCACACTGAGCCTTGCATAGCAAAAGGCTTCCAGTGCCTTACTGTCCCGAGCGATGAACGTGCAGTCACTGCCCTAACCTCATGTTATCGGTCATTCTGTTACTGCTCAGTTTCTCTCAGGGGTGTTTTCTTTGGGGCTGATTTCATCAGTGTCATTTGATGATAATTTTATAAATCACAATGCCACATACTCAATCCTGTTTATAAAATATGTGCTTTATCTCTGATTAGCTAATTGTTACAGAAACTCTTGACACTCAACATAGATTGTGGTTCATTTATAACATCATGGGCTTATCCTAGTATTTTCTATCACATGATGTGTTGCTGCTTTGATCTGTCTTCCCAGGGAGTGCACTTACCCACTGAAATATTTTATCGGTTATCTGCACTAGTAATGTGACATTGAGCTGCTTTGTCTTCTTCTCAGACAAATATTTTATTTGCTCTTCAGAAATATAATCATAAAATATAATTCTGAAATCAACTCTAAAAACGTGCATTAGAGATACACTTGAGTGTAACTCATACTTTAATTGTAGACTATCACCAGTACTTTTCACTCTAGCCCATGCTTTCATGAGGCAACTTACATTAGGTAGAAATATTACCTTTACCATAGTATGGCTTTTTGACATGACTGTCGCCGGACTTGGGCTTCCTGTCCTCCCCGGGAAGCTGCCTTGGAGACTGGTCCTCATAGGATCTCATATTGTCCCTCCTCCCCGCTTCCATGGCCATCTTCTCCTGCATGGTCTTTGCTCTTTCCGTTTCCAGGGTGATGGCTTTCTCGAGAAGAGTCAGGTTCCCCTTGGTCATGTCAAACACCTCTTCGGACCTGTTCGAGTTGACGGAGGTAGTTTTGTCATCTCGCTCGTGACACCCGTCCTCCTTTGCACAACTAGAAAACGTTCTGGGCTGGGTACTCAGCTGCTCTTCCAGCCTCATGAGGTTCATCATGTCTGAGTAGTTCCTGTCCGGTGTCCTGCCCAGGAAGTCGTCCTCTGGTCTGGCGTGCTGGCGCCCTCTCAGGGTCTGCTGGGGGTTCCGCTCCTGTGGGGTGGTCTCCCTGAGCTTCCTGGCCAGGTCGAAGCACTGGTTCCTCAGACACTCCAGGCTGCTCAGGCACACCTCCTCATCGCTCTCCTCCACCCTTTTCTCCACGAGCCCGTTGTTCAGAGGCTTCCCCAACATGACATAGTTCACGCTCCGACTGTCCTGCTGTGACATGACGCTCTGTGTAGTTTCTGTCGTTGATGTTGTCTGAGAGCACGACGCTGTGTCCTTGTGCTAGCAGCTTAAGGGAGTCCACTGTTTCTCTGACCACGTTGCTGTCTAAGTCTAAACTGAGCTCGCTTTTCTGATCCAAGTTTTCATTTTTGTCACTGTCGTCTTCCAGGCTGTTGGAGGTATTGTTGTTCATTTCCGACTCAGTCCTGGCCCTGTAGGCTGCCTCCTCAGCAATTTTGCCGAGGTTTAGCAAGGACTTGGCCACCAGCTCATCATAATTGCCATATTCATTGTTATTGTTGTCATCCTGCTCTGTGTCCTGCATTATCCGAGCATTGTGACAATCCATTTGATGGTCTTCTGCAAAGAAGACAAAAAAGACAAAAAAAAAAAGAAAAGAAACAAGCGGCTAGAACGTGAAGTTTAATTGGAACAGCACGGATACAAGTTAACTGCAAGTCAAACTCCGTTTACCCTTAATAGAGCCTCACGTCCCACCGCAGCTGGGTTCAGAGTGTTGACATAGAGAAAACGGTTGTGCTGAAAAAAAAGAGGCCGTTTGAAATATTTGCTGTGAACTCTTAATTTTCTTAATTCCTTAAAATGAATTAGTAAATATGGTGTATATAATTTTAAAATATTGATTTAGTATTATTTCTAAATTTTAAGGATGACTCACTGAATTTATTTATTTACATCCCAGCCAGATGTGTACTGATTATATCCACCAAATTACTAGGCTTTCTAAGAGTTCATGAACTTTACGTGTTGCCAAATCTTAAACACATGTTCAGCGATGGGTAAAAGTCTGTAAAGAACTAGGATGGGGACGCCACAGCTGTGGTGTGCACGGCTCGGGACTTAATGTGACACACAGTGTTGCTTCGTTTGTCCATCTCAGAGCCTCAGTAAAATTTCAGTGAGCTCATAGAAATAATATGTGAATTAGTGCCATACTTAATCTCAAAAAGGTATCTAGAAAATACTCTCTAGAAAAGACCATACGGCAAATTGCATAAAACACCTATGTTTCATCTGAAACATATATTGTTGAACACAAAGAATATTTGAAATTTGTACCTTTATTTCACCATTCTACATAACTGCTCTCACGTATACTGTGAAAAGATAGTAGTAAATGGGCTTTCAAATGGACCCTCCCCCTCAGGTTGGATTTGGTTAACTATATGTCATTTTCACATCTGTTCTTTGTTTCCATGGTTAAAAAGCCAGACCAGAAAATCTTTTTTTTTTTTTTCCTTTTTGTCTTTTTTCGTGACCGGCAACGGATCGCAACCCTCAGTGTCGTGCCCATACCGGACCGGGACCGGCAACGGGATCGCAACCCTTGGTGATGCGCCCGCACCTCGCTCAGCCAGTGAGTGGTAACTGGTCTGTATGTGGGATCCGAACCCTCGGCGGGAGCGCCACTGCACTCCCAAGTGGCACACTATAGCAGTGCGCCACCGGGCCAGCCCCAGAAAATCTTTTACAAAGTTGATTAATGATTTGAAGAAATGAGGTATATTGACTAGTGGAAAAATATGAGTTGAGTAAGAGCTGAGATTTGGGACTCATGCTGCTATCTTAGTAGATTTTATGCAGAAAAGACTTTGTTAGTGAAAGACAGATTTGGAGCTCAACAGGCCAATAAGAGGAAAATAACATCCTTATTATCCCATGTTTAATCAACAAATACTTAAGATGTGATACACCTTTCTAAACATTAGCAAATCAATTCACCACTTATTAGTCATAGAGCATCACTAATCGTTTGAAACAAATATTGTCTCTCTTCTGGATAATTACTATAAATTGTTTTATTTATTATAAAATAGAGATATTCCCAAAGAGCAGCAAAAAGAAAAACAAAAAAACAAATAACCAGAAACAAACAAACAAACAAACAAACAAAAATCCCCAAACCAGTAAATGCATCAGAAATATTGTGGAAACATTAATCTCAAATGTATACCTTGACATGGCCTAGGGTTCAAGCTTTTAGTAATTCAAGTCAATCCTATTCTAATGAGTCTTTGGAAATGTAAAAGTTATATTCTCCTCTCAATTTATGCACTTTGTTATATTCATGGGCTGCGATTAGAGAAGTATCCTTAGGATAACCAAGCTGTGTTATCTCAGCACAATAGNCCATAAATTGTTTTCTTTATTATAAAATAGAGATATTCCCAAAGAGCAGCAAAAAGAAAAACAAACAAAAAAAATAACAAAAACAAACAAACAAACAAACAAATCCCCAAACCAGTAAATGCATCAGAAATATTGTGGAAACATTAATCTCAAATGTATACCTTGACATGGCCTAGGGTTCAAGCTTTTAGTAATTCAACTCAATCCTATTCTAATGAGTCTTTGGAAATGTAAAAGTTATATTTTCCTCTCAATTTATGCACTTGGTTATATTCATGGGCTGCGATTAGAGAAGTATCCTTAGGATAACCAAGCTGTGTTATCTCCACACAATAGCAATGGTGATTTTTGACAGCCAGTACCATGGTACCTATGAAGACCCAACCACTAGATAAACTTACAAATTACGATTTGTAAACAAGAAAACACAGGCAACATGTCAAAGAATTTTGAATGTTGACTCAGATTAGAACCACAATCAGGCAAGACTGATGCTTTTTATAATTTTCTCTTAAAGTTCTCTGACAGAACTCATCAGATCATCCTGCAGAATCTGGAAAGGAGGAAGTCATTGCTAATGGTAAGCGGGGAGAGCAAAGCCTGTCCTTGCTGCTTCTTGTAATACAACAGTGGCCTGCGTCTTAATGTTTCAGCCCCACCAAACTCGTTATGTGCACGACTGTCAGTTCTCCACAGGCTGTTTCAGGATTGCCTTCAATTTATTTGCTCCTGCATCTCAACCCTTTGATAATCAGATATCTGCTCAACTCTTCACTCCACTCATAAATTACCTTCCCCAAGGAGATTAAAACAAAAACAGATGTGCTTCTCCACATTGTCTCACAGCATGGTGACACGTGCAGCTGAGAGTATGCCGAGAAGGGTCCCTGCCCCCTGAACACCATGAGGGCATGGTCTACCTCCACTGTGCATTTGGTGGCAGGCTCTAATGACAAAGTGTTGCAAGAGCAAACTGTGCACACCGCTTTGGTAATCACACGAGGATCAGCACGAAATTAGAAGTTGTACACCCTGGTGCCGTGACGGCTTTGCTGCCTGCTAAGTGTGTGACGCTGGTGACCTAGGCATTCAGAGCCTTCGCTAGCTCATCTGTAGAGTGGGAATTGTAACACTTCTAGCCATTCTTAGAGATCTCCTGTGAGAACCATGTAAAGCTCTTTGCACACGTGGCGGCTGGAGCTAACCTGGTTGCATTTGCCACACAGCCGATGCTGGTGGAGACCAGGCCATTTGTGAATGAAATCTGGAAACAGGCAATGGAAAATGCACTAGCAACTGAACATGCAGCCTACTGTGTGATCCGTCTCTTCCTCAGTGTTCCTAGTACTCAGTGTTGTCTGGGGCTTTCGCACTGATGGCAGCAAGTATGGGAATGGCTGGTGAAATGNGATAATTACCATAAATTGTTTTCTTTATTATAAAATAGAGATATTCCCAAAGAGCAGCAAATAAAAACAGAAAAACAAATAACCAAAAACAAACAAACAAACAAACAAAAATCCCCAAACCAGTAAATGCATCAGAAATATTGTGGAAACATTAATATCAAATGTATACCTTGACATGGCCTAGGGTTCAAGCTTTTAGTAATTCAAGTCAATCCTATTCTAATGAGTCTTTGGAAATGTAAAAGTTATATTCTCCTCTCAATTTATGCACTTTGTTATATTCATGGGCTGCGATTAGAGAAGTATCCTTAGGATAACCAAGCTGTGTTATCTCCGCACAATACCAATGGTGACTTTTGACAGCCAGTACCATGGTACCTATGAAGACCCATCCACTAGATAAACTTACAAATTACGATTTGTAAACAAGAAAACACAGGCAACATGTCAAAGCATTTTGAATGTTGACTCAGAAAAGAACCACAATCAGGCAAGACTTATTCTTTTTATGATTTTTCTCTTAAAGTTCTCTGATAGGACTCATTAGATCGTCCTGCAGAATCTGGAAAGGAGGAAGTCATTGCAAGTGGTAAGCGGGGAGAGCAAAGCCTGTCCTTGCTGCTTCTTGGAATATGACAGTGGCCTGCATCTTAATGTTTCAGCCCCA
>NW_007746320.1:0-922 GCF_000696425.1 Galeopterus variegatus | reverse complement strand
CAGCCCAGGTGTTCCCAGCAGGGTGGGATCACAGAATTTTTATACTGGAATGGAAATTAGAGAAGACCTGGTCCAATCACTTCCAGGTGAGGAAACTGAGCCCAAAAAGCGGATGTGACTCAGGGGTTAAGCCCAGGTGCCCCTTCCACCAGCCAGTCACAAACCCCATCTTCATCACTTTCACCTCTGCAGGTTTAATTCCCTAGTGAGCTTTATAAAATGTCATCAGCCTGAATTTTACCTCCTTTACGTCGGATTGTTATCAACTATTTATGCTCCATAGTAACAACTACAAAACCCAAAATTTCTCTTAACAAACTATGTGGTTGCTGTAAGGTATTTTTCCTCCATCCTATGACTAGAGTCTGGGGTAGTCAGAACCCTGAGAATTACAGCTTTACAAACACAGCTTTTGACTCCTTCAACACCTATTCCAGATTGAGTGACTGTGGTTCTCTTTAGCCACTAAAATAAGCCACGGGCAAGCAAATATACCACGGAGTTTGGAAGCACAGAACAAACAGTAGGAGAGATGCTGCTTCAACACGTAAACCACTCTGGACTTTGCTGAGTCAAAGATGACGTGATCTGAGAGTGCACATTTTAAGTAAAAGATCAGCGTTTTGTACGGCCCTAGAGAGGTGTTTATAGACATATATAGGCATCAAATATATATCTGACTTGGAAATACAGAAACTTGATAATACATTTGATTCTAGTGGAAGATAACTGTGTTTTAACAGAGTTGCAACAGCAGGAAAGTGGGGTACACCACGCACACACCACACCTTCCACTCTGTGCCAAGTAAGTGAAATTGGTGTGTATGGAGAAACCATCGGCCTTGTCAGGTCTCATGAGAAGTGGCTATTCGTCCTCACACCCAAAATGACCCCACGAGAGAGGTGCTCAAGGACCAGCTGC
>NW_007746319.1:1646-13625 GCF_000696425.1 Galeopterus variegatus | reverse complement strand
GTAAACTGTGGACTCTGGGTGATCATGATGTGTCAATGTGGGCTCATCAATTGCAACAAAGGTACCACTCTGGTGGGGGATGCTGGTGGAGGAGGCTGTGCACGTGTGGGGGCAGGGGGTACATGGGAAATCTCTGTACTCTCTGCTCAATTTTGCTGTTTCCATAAATCTGCTCTAAAAAATAAATTCTATTTTTTTAAAAATGTCTCTAGCGAGGAATAATCCCAGCCTTAACTTGTCAGATGGCATACATAGGTGCCATTAATGGCCAGAGTAGGCACTATTAGTAGATCCACAAGGACAAAATCTCTACAGGGGGCTTAGGGGAGAGTGGGGTGGAAGAGACGTGAAGGGTTTGCCTTAAGACTGTAGTCTGGACATAAGGCTGCTCTGTCAATCAAGCAGTATTCAGATTATATTTTCCAAAGTGGTCACAAAAAGAGCTCCCACCCCACATTTCTTCTCCCTGTGAGCTGCTGATACTCCTCCCAGAGAGGCAAGGTTTTCATTCCTCCCCTTGAATCTAGGAGGGTCTAGGATGATGGCAGTGTTGATGCTATGGAGCTTCGGAGGGCAGGACATCGGCAGGACCGATTTAACCTGGTCCTCTAGGAAAATGCGTTTCTGGAACCCAGCCACTGTGCTGTGAGGGGGTGGAAGGCCAGGTGGAAGCTCCAGCTGCAGCCCCAGCCAGCACCACCAATAGTCCCAACCCATGAGCAAGGGAGCTCCAAGATAACTCTGGCCACAGACACCATCTGCTACATTAGGAGAGGCCACCAGGCAAAACCGCCTAACTGAGCCCATTCAACACCCAGAACCATGAAGAAAATAATAGTGATTTTTGTTTCAGTGTGATTTATCACACAGCAATAGCTTACCAAATAAGTACAATGTGTAGAAAAAGAGGAGATGCTTGAGTGGGTGGCTGTGGCCATTTAATACACCAATGGAAAAGAACAAGTTCACACATAACAGTGATACATGCGGTTTCCTACGCTCACTTCTTAACATTTTGAACAAGTGGCCCAAGGTCTCTTCAAGGGACCACCATAGCGCTTACCTTTCCTAAGTGTGCTACCTAATTGATGGGATCCCTCTTCCTCCAAGGCAAATGGCCTATAGCAGCCAGAAGGGTGAAAAAGTACATATTATGATTCTATACATAATACAATGTTTTATAAAAAACATTGGTCATTGTTTCACACGTCTAGGTACTAGGTTGAAAACTCGAGCCACAGATATTGAATCCCAGAGATTCTATTCATGTTCAAGAGTAACCTTACAAAATTACCATCTTCTCTTTAACATATTAATTCATCTTTTACTTTTTTACTGATGCCTTCACATACTTCCTGAGACCCCTACAAATCCTGATAAGACCTGTGGCATGCACTTTAACTTAATTATAGCAACATCTCCCATGGCCTATCGTTCATTTGGATGCAATGAGATGAATGATTTAGCAGGGCCACATTCTTGGGCTAATTCCATTCTTTAGGCAGCTGCTCAAGTACATCCGAGGGTGCAGAATATAGCCACTCCTGCTTCCAAGCCAACACCAACCCCCTCATTCTCCAAAAAATAAAATCCTCTTCCACTTTAGGGCAAAGAGTAACGTCACCTCTCTGGCTTTTACTGTCCACTCCCGTCTCTCATTCGCATCACCCCACTCCTCACTTCTCACTCTCCGGGATCTGAGAACGATGTGTCTCAAAGTCACAACCTTCCCCTTTCTTCTCAAGCCTGCCCCTTCCCACCTTCTCAGGGACTGTACCCATAAATCATTCTCTCCTGTATTTTCAGCCACTCCCTCTTTCCTGACTCTTGACTCTCTACCTGTATACATTAAAATTTATTCCCATTCTAAAAATTAACTCTTCCTTGTCCTTGCAATCTCTTTAGGTACCTCCCTATCTTCCCTTTTCAACCAACCTCTCCTTATTCTGCTGCCATCTGGATATTGCCCACATGGTTTCAATTGTGAGGCTTACCAATGTTCCTCTGAAATTATTTTCAGTCTTACAAATCTTGATCCTTATAAAGCTTTAGAGATTTCTGACCATTCTATCCTTTGGAAATTATATAACTTCCTGATTTCCATCCCTCTCTCCTAATTTGATCACCTTTCTCCCCTTCCTTCCTTCTTGCCCTTCTTTTTTCTTTCTTTTTCTCCCTTCCTGCCTTGCTTTCTTTCTTTCCTCTTCTTTTCTCAATAATGTATAGGGTATAATTTGTCACATAAAAAAGTAGGAAGGGACCAGCAGTTCCAAGTTTCCTTAAAACCCCTCAGCGGCCTCCCTGTTTCTCCTCTGACATCCTCAGTGAGTTGCTGGCTTTCATTTTCATGTCTGCTCCTTCTTAGTCTTCATGTAGGAGGTAGGGTCTGGGAGGCCTGACAGTTGGCCTCAACTCACCCCATCCTCTTATCAGGTTCTTGATTCTGCCACAGGAAAGAATTCAAGGGCAGAGTCACAGTAGAAAGTGAGAACAAGTTTAATAGATAAGAAATACAGCTTTCACAGAGAGAGTGCAACACGGCTCCAGAAATTGAGCAGGGCCCACACCAACTTTAACACAAAAGTAAGCTCAGTTCAGACATCAAGTCTAACACAAAAGCAAGAAAAACATATTTAAAGTTCAGTACAGAATGCAGGCTGGCTCAAGAGAGTGAGCAGCCACTTGCTGAAAGTAAGTTCAATACAAAGTAAAGTGTACACAACACACCTCAGCCAGTGTCGGGTCCGCCGCCGCCAGCTGACCCGTACAGCCCTAGCCTCGTTCCTTTCGGTGGGCGAGCAAACGGCCTGGGATTCCTCTTTCCCTCCTGTCCCCTTTGGAAGGAGACGGGGAAAGAGAGCCGTGAAGAGAGGTGAGCACACCGCTGGCCCCCCAAACAGCCCAATTAAAGGACACTCAGACGCAGCGGGGGTTCTGTCAAAGCAGTTCCGTTTATTAGCACACAAGCACTTGCTTTTAAAGGCAAATGGGAAAGGCAGGTTTTTTACATCCTCCAATCAGCTTAAGGGTTCTGTCTCAATGCCTATCTATTGCAATCACGCGGTGTTCAGAGTGCGGCCAATAAGGGCTAAGGCAAGGTTCCCGCAGACACTCCCACCCTACTTCCTCCCGGCACTGTCTTAGGCTGCCACCTTAATCCACTTGTAATGTCACTTAAGGTGGCGTTAGTTTTTAAGGCCCAACAAGCCAGCAAAGTACAGGCTGCCCTCACAAAAGGGAGCAACAATCCTGCCTTCAGCTGGGATTCAGCTTCTATAGTTTCTCTATCTAATGAATATTCAATTAAGGGGGTGCTCCCAGTTATGTAACATTTAGTCCAGCACAAGCTCAGTTGGTCTCCTCCTGGAGCATGTCCATTGGTCAGATCCTATCACATGCACCAGGCATATTCAAGAATATTCTGTGTTCTATTGAGCATGCCCAGCCACTGAATTTGCATAAGCCAGGCCCTTGTGGTCTCATTTTCCTCTGTGGGTGCTAGAAATAGGTCTAACTGGCAACAGTAACTTTCTTCCAAGGGAGAGCTCAGAGGACAGGCCGAAGACCTCAGGGAGTGGGTGGAAACCCAGATGCATGTCCTGAAACCAGAGCCCAGGGAAACTGAGCACCGCCTGTATCACTCTCAAGATGGATGCTACAGTTTTAATAATCTCATCAGACGTCTTTTTTGAGAGGCTAAAAACAGGCAAATCCATGTCCTGCGTCCATTTTTTTAAGAGCAAGGAAAATAATAGCCCTCAGATTTCCCCTTATTTTTTCCTGACCTGAATCACATGGATTATCATATCATTGGCAAGAGTTCATGTTCATGATTGGCTTAGTCTAACCAATATTCCTCTCCTGTGGGATAATGTGAAGGTGTTATTTCAGAGGACAAAGGGTTCTGTCCTCCCCACAGGCAGGCATAGAAGATACTACTGACTTCTCTCTGATTCTTCTCACAGTCTTCTTCATAATTTCCTTTCACTTCAACTAGCTCTTAAATTTTGGTCTTTTCCAGGATTTCTTTCTTGGACTAATATTCTCTCTATACTCCTTTCCCAGATAGCCTCATTCATGTCCACTGTTTGCATTATGTCTTAAATATTATAAATCTCCAAATCATTTTCTCGAATCTAGGTCTCTTTTCTTGGCTATGATATGTATGTCCAAAGGTCTTCCTGTTATTTCTATCAAGACTTTACACAGACATTTCAAACTCAACATGTCAAACATGAAACCAATTGTTTCTAGCCCTGATGCCACACTCAATTTCCAATTCTTAGTATTCTCTCTGTGGACGGGTGGCACCACCCATAACCATCTATTCAAACAAACAAACCACTGCCATCCTAGATGCCTTCTTTTCCCTTACCTACCACATCCACTTAGGTACCAATTCCTGTTGTCAACTTCTTAGATATCTCAAAAATCTATAGCTTTTCTTACATTCCGACTGCCACTGTCTTCTCTAGCTTCATTTCCTGATGCCTCCCTTCCATTTTAATACAATATTTAATCCAGGACCTGATTGTATTCATGCATATAACACATTAGATTTTATTTGTCTGCACACCTTTCATCAGTACCAGACGTTAGGTTACAAGAGGGCACAGATCTTCTCTTTTTCATTTTTTGAGCCCATTGCAATTATATCATCATGGTACATGGTACACTCTGGGAAACTACGTTCCGTTCAGCTGGGCAAACCAATATTGGGCTTTCTTTCTCAGCTCAGGGTAAGATATTTGAGGGAAGAACCTCTGTCATTCAGTTTTTCAAAACTTCCCAAAATAACTGAGTACACAGAGATTTATGGTAACAATAACAAAAGCATTCAAAAATATTAATAAATTCAATAACCCCAGAAAACAAAGTGATTTATTCTATAGTCATGGGTGTACATGGCATTATTTATTTTTCCATTTTGTCTTTAGTTCCTGTCTATCTGTATTGCACATGGACTCCCTCTTACCCCCAGTGGGCCACCATCAGTGTTTAATTCTATAAAAGGAATCTTGGCTCTGATGAGGCCCATGGACTCTTCTGGATCTCAAGTCTTATGATTCTGTGATTTTTGAGATAAATAAGCCCATTAAGTGGGGAAGAGAAAGTGCTATCCATGAGGATGTCCTGCAGTAATTGTTTAGCTCAAAAATGTAAGTAGTTTATTTTTAGCAACATGGGGTAAGCCTTAATCATAAAAGCTTTCAAAAGTATGATTGCTTTTCTGGAAAAGACTATTTGAGAGTAGCAATATATTCTGTTGAATCTGGGTCAGAAATTGAAGGCATCGCATTTGTGATTATATCAGAACCACTGGAATAAATCACAACTATGAGATATTCCTTTCTTCAATGAAGTTTTCAGTGTAATAACTATTTTAAAAATACACTCCCATAATTAAAACTAAGATGAGATTAAAGTTCTATAAAACAATTGATCATATCACATTTAAACATTTTGATTAGGTTGAGGGAAATTTTCTTTGCTTCTAAAAACACACAAGTGGTTTTTAATTGATTTGTTACAAATAAAAAATAATGTTATCCCCTTCTTATTTCCGTTCTGTTATTGACTTTTTTTTTAATGTTTTGCACTTGAAATTGCCATCTTTTCTAAAAAATTTGGCTCATATTTCTCAAGGTATTAGGAAAAATATACCTTATTTTTATATAGTGTTTTATGGTCTACAATGTCCTTTCTGATCTATTTAACTACATCAAAGCTGCATATTAATCTTATGAGGTAGATAAACCAGATATAATTTCACGGATGAGAAAACTGTCACCTTTATCCAAAATCACATGATGAGTAAGTAACAGAATTAGGATAAGACTCAAATCTTTTGATATTTAGTCTAGTGTTCTTTCAGACTCATCAACTATTCCAAACTCAAAAAAATTAATCTTCCTCTGACTTTTATCAACCAGCATTTGGATTGCACTGGGATGTCCAAAGTATAAAATTGCTTGTAGACTTATGAATAATCCTTTCTTTTTGCCCTTTCAGTTCTGAAATGGCAAACCTTGGGAAGGTGTCCAAGTTATATGCAGTGAAAACTTTCCTTCTTGGGACTTGGTAGAGTCTAGTCAATTTTGTCAAAATAGCAAAAACTGTACTTCATATAATATTCATAAGACAAATGAATTTTTAAACTTGCAAAGATGGTTAAGTTATAACCTCAAAGCTATATTTCAAAATGGATTAGAGGTCTTCTGCTTGTAGCTATCACAGGGTGACTTGCACCAGACCAGCCATCTGACCAGAAATAACTATAAAACTGGGCAAAATATATGAAATTATTATTTCCAGATGTTAGAAAATAGGCGGCACAGATCTGTGATCCCTGAAAAATGGAAATATAAGTTAAACATCACAGTTAGCCCAGCTTTCTGCCTGAAAGCACTGTCCAAACTACAGCTGGGGAGTGAGAGATGCGAGGGTGTGAGGATTAGCCCAAACAGAGGGCAGAGGTCTCTGTGTCCTGAGAAGGCAAATATCATAGCTCTGAACTACTAAGGTGGCTTGAAATTGTTGGGTAGAAATGAAGAGAAGGTAGCTGTGCAGAAAAGGAACCCCACAAGGGCCGGCCCGGTGGTGCACTGGAGAGTGCACCACTTGGGAGCGTGGCGGCACTCCCGCCGAGGGTTTGGATCCCATGTGGAGACCGGTTCCCGCTCACTGGCTGAGCGCAGTGCGGGCGCAACACCGAGGGTTGCAATCCTGTTGCCGGTCAGTAAAAAAGACAAAAAGGAAAAAAAAAAAAAGAAAGAAAGAAAAGGAACCCCACAATTCTGCATATAATTCACCTTAGTCTTGGGTCCACTACAGAACTCTGCATGCATGGAGCAAGAATTCATAAGGTGGGGCAAAATAAAAAAAACTACCAAGGGAAGAAAAACTGCTGGGGAACACTGAGTTGAGCAATTACTAAAGCTCATGTATGCTGGGGGACATTTGAGTACCGACCAGTCAGAGTGGAAAAATCTCATTAAATAACTGACATTAAGTAGAGACCCAAGAAAGGTCATGTAACTCTAGTCCTACAGTAAAACTACTACAATTTTTCTAACAAAGCTTAAAGCCACACTTTGAATAAATTAATATCAATTAAGTTAACCATCTGCTGGAACAAAACTCAATATTCTATTAAGGGAGAATATGACTTTTAAAAGCATTTACATATTGAAATCTTCCATAGCTAGATCCCAGCTCTGAAACTTCCATAAATACTAGCTTTACATAGCCAACACCATGTTCCATATCTACATCTAACTGTCCAAGAAAAAATTTGAATATAATTTGTCTAATACAGAGCTTATGATATTCTCCCCAAACCCTGCTCTTCGGCCAGTTTTCCTTGTTTTAGCTGCTCAGGGTAAAAATCACGGCATCATTTTTGATACCTCTTTTTCTCAAAAGCTCTACAATCATATCATCGAAAATATCCTGCCAGCTCTATCTTCACAGTATATTCCAAATCTGATCACCCTTCATCATCATCTCTTACCTGAAATACGACAATAGCCTCTTTATCGGTCTCCCTGCTTTCACTCTTTCTCCATTAAAATCTGTTCTCCTTACAGCAACAGTATGATCCTTTCAAAATGTAAATCCCTGCAGAGAGGCCACAATGGCTTCAGATGACACCAAAATGAAACTCTAAATATTTCCCAGGACCCACAGAGCATTGAGATCTGGCCTCTGGCTGCTCTCTGGGCTCTTCGTTGTTTCTAAAAGCCCCTAAGCACACCTGTGTCTGGGGCTTTGGACTTCCTGTTTCTTCTTTCTGCACCCCACTTCCCTGAAGAGTGCATAACTCTCTCCCTCTGGTGTCATTCAGATTCTGCAAGAAGTTGAGAATTAAAGAGGTCATTGCTGACCATCCCATAGAAAAGAGTAAAACCTTGCCCTTGTCACTAGATCAGCTTAACTTTTATTCATAGCACTTATCATTACTGACTTTATATCTTACACTTGTTTGTTTACTGTCTGTTTCCTACTAGATTGTAAGTTTCATGAGAACCTGAGTTTTGACTGTTCCCTTTGCTGCTGCACCTCTAGTTCCTGGCACAGAAGAGGCACTCAATATATATTTATTAAACAAGTGATTGATCATTTGTGTTCATACAAATATTAACTTTACATTTAACTTCACTGTCTGTTGGGACCAAAAAGTGGTGTACTTAGCAAGCATGGGGGTGTGAACAGGTGGAGCCAAATGTCCTCTAGAGAAAAAGAAGAGATGTCAAAGGGGAAGAGGGAATCCAGAGAAGAATCAGAGCAGCTTGGAAGGCAAGCATCTTCATCTTTGCTGTTTCGCCTACAGTCAATGCTCTCAAGCACCTTGCTGTATTCAGAATGCACTGGCATCTAGCAAATATCATAGGGTTTTTGGGCTTAGATTCTTTAGTGTCCAAAGAAGGTTAGATGATAACACCAGCACAGGCTCACGCCCAGTTGCTCCTCCAATAAAGCCCTCGGTACATAACAACACTTACTCTCCTTTTCATGCATTGAACAAATATTTGTTGACATTTCCTATACATCAAGCACCACAGATTCTGAAGTTAAGGACAGTCACCATCCAGAAGCAACCCATGGCCTATGGAGGGAAGCAGACACAAGAACAGGTATAATGGAGATTGATCACTGCTGAGGTAGAGAAATGTTTAGCACAGATTGCTAAGGAAGCCCAGCAAGGAGTCATCTAACTCAGCCTAGATGTGAGGAGAGGCAGGGAAGCCTCCATAAGGAGGTGATGCCTCTGCTGAGCTCTAAAGGACATGCTGCTGTATTCTGTGTTATATGCAGAAGAAGTAGGCAGGAAAGGCACCAAGGCCAAAGGCATAGAAATGAGAAAGCTGGCACATTAAAGGACTTTATGTTAAGTGAAATCGGCCAGGCACAGAGAGAAATACTGCATGTTCTCACTCATTTATAGGAGCTAAAAAAACGGATCTCACAGAAGTAGAGAGTATAATAGTAGTTACCAGAGATTGGTAAGGGGAGTCGGGGATGGGTGATGGGGAGAGGGTGGTCAATGGATACAAAATTGTAGAGAGATGGGAAGAGTAAGATGTAGTGTTCTATAGCAATATAGGGAGACTACAGTCAACAACAAATTACTCTATAACTTCAAGTTGCTAATTGAGAGGATGTTGAATGTTTCCAACGCATAGACGTGACAGATGTTTGAGGCAATGGATAAGCTAAATATCCTGATATGATCATTGCACACAGTATAAACGTACTCAAATATCACACTGTACTCCATAAACACATACAATTATTATGAGTCCATTAAGAGAGCAGAAATATTCATTTAGAGTCATTGAACTGGACAGGAAACACAGATATTGTCTAGCAGACTAAAAACCTCATTTTATAGATAATGAAACAGAGATCAAGTGGCTTTGTCGAGAAGCTGTTTTGTTGCAGAATTGGGACTAGAATCCAAATCCCCTAAATCAAAATTTAGGGCTCTTCTAATTACTCTACACTGACCATGGAAATATTTCCCAAGTTTTCACATTAAAATAATCAACAACTAAAATTACAGGGGATGGAGAATGTGTTTAAAATGTAAGGGGACAAAATATTTAGATTTTTATCAAAACTATAACAAGATTCCCATTTGATGTTATATGAGATGATATACGAGGTGATATTATATGAGTTTAATATTATATGAGAAATGTTCAATTCGCATAATAAATGAGTTCTTTGTTCCAGCCGAGATTTTCCAGTTATACTATTAAGTCTTAATCAAAATATATTTAATTTAGTTGCTTACTCATTCGCAGTACTGATCTTAAGTTGGGATTTAATTACAGAAAGCATTATACCAAATTAATCTCATCGGAGTTCATTTCATTATTTTCTGCAGCAATTTTTAAAAATTTAGTTTAAAGAAAAAAAAGAACAATCTCATATTAACTCTTTCCTATTGGATCAACCCACTGAAAAAGCCTATATTTTCCCTAATTTAGGCCAGGCAGTTAGGTGTACATTTTCAAAGTAATGATTACTGAGATGTTAGCATCATTAAATATTGTCAGTTCTGAGAAATTACATGTAGGATATTTTGGACACTTTTAATTTGGACAAAATGAAAAGCAGAGAAAATTACCTAGAAATTTTAGCAAAGATAATCTTGGCTTTGCCATTGGAGTGGGGGAGGAGACGTTTTATGCTATCCCTTCATGCTACAGCTGTTCATAAATTCTTATGTAGCAGTTGCAAATAGCAATGCTTTCCTCATAAATGTTTAAGTCCAAGGTTACGGCCCTTTCTCTAAGAAGTAGATTTCATCCCAGTTGTTCACTCTTAAGAGAGGATTGCAGTAGGTGGATGAATACTTGAATATCAAAATAGAAATTGCTTTTCTGATGAAGAAAATAGTTCCCAAACACCATGGTGGTAAGAGGGCCTGATTAGTGCTCTACCACTAACTGATGTTGGAGTATCCTCTGACCCTCTCTAAGACTCAGTTTCCTCCTGTATCAAATATTGATCTTTATGGTCCATTCTATACCAGTTTTGAATTCTCCTAAATATCCAGCTTCTTTCTTCAAAGCAGACTGCTAGATTCTTCACCAAAGCCAGAGATTACAACAGAAGTCAACATTTCATTTTGTTAAATTCAGTGCCTTTTCTCTGTTACTGAATAAATGTACAAATGAACCAAGAGTCAAGTGCAGATAATGACACTTGTGTAGGAGACAAGAAACAGAAAGCCCGATGCGTGTTCATTCATTGTTAATGCCCAACAACCTAGATTACCATAAGGCTTGTCAGATATATCAACAGCAAAAGAAAAGCATATCTTCTCAAAGAATACATCTCCCCATGTGAGATAAATTATTTGGGGGGATATATTCTTTGCTGCTTTCTTTCTGTTTTATATTTACACAGAAAGAGCAATACACTCCTTTACATACACTCTACTCGGGAAACAAAATTGATGAATTCCGAGAAGTGTGACAGGAGAAATTTAACTTTCTTCAGTAGGATGCATCTAGTTTTCATTCTGTCCGGTTTTCAGAGACAAATCATCTATTGCAATCACTATGATGTAGTCTAAAAAGAACACAAAACCAGGAGATGGAAAGACCCGGATTTGTACCAACTGAAGAAAAGAATCATATCTGTGTTGCTTTTCTTTGCATTCCTCGAGCTTAGCTCCGTGCATGGCATATAGCGGGTGCTCAGAAATGGGGACTTTCTTCTACTGCTGGCTCTGCTGCCTCCCAGATAAGTGTCCTAGCCTGGGTTTCCTTAAAAACACAAGTTGAGGCAGAGCTGTGTGCTAGGGCTTATTGGGAGGTACAATCCCAAGGTATCAAGAATGAGGGGGAAAGGACAGAAAGCAAATTGAAAGAAATGCACTCCTGAGACAGTCACTGCTTGCAGGAAAGACACAGCTGGTTCTCAGCACAGGACACCATCCAGATAGAGCATGTAGAACCTGTGAGCCTTAGAACCATGCAGCAGAAGAGAGGAATTAGCTTGCCAGCTCCTACCTGTGTCTCATCTCTCAATTCACCCTGTGGGCAGTGACTCCCACACACTTGAGTGGTGTCACCTGCCCCTGGAGCAGCTCTGAGAAGCCATATTACACTGCCCACTGCATGGGGCCTCCACGGACCCCAGAAGTGGTGGTAGGAGGTAGAACCTATGGAGCTTCTGCACAGGAGCAGCTATTCCTTCAAAGGCATAGTGGAGGCCATGTCCAAGACCAGCACCCCTGACCCACCAAGCTCAGACCTCTCCACGGAGCAAGTAGCCAAGTCCCAGGAGGCAGGCAAAGCTAAGTGAATCTGGACAGGTGAAAGATAGACTAAGTCAGGGACAATGTGGCATTTTAGAAAATTATTTGATCCAAGTCTCAGTTTCTTCAGTTCCAAAACATTGATCATATACAGTCATCCCTCAGAATCC
The DNA here is from genome assembly GCF_000696425.1 of Galeopterus variegatus. Classification (NCBI taxonomy): domain Eukaryota; kingdom Metazoa; phylum Chordata; class Mammalia; order Dermoptera; family Cynocephalidae; genus Galeopterus; species Galeopterus variegatus. The sequence continues at coordinate 1,679 of NW_007746319.1, read as the reverse complement.
ACAGGGGATTTACTTACAATGCCTAATACAATG
>NW_007746319.1:0-447 GCF_000696425.1 Galeopterus variegatus | reverse complement strand
GCCAGGTCGCACTCACCTCGGGATCTTGGTGCACTTTCCTGCTAAGCTGGCTCTCGCCCAGAGCCATGCCTCACTTTCCTCCCCAACTTGTACTCTCAGCTAAGAGCCTTGGCCAGGGACAGGCCGACAGGTCATACAATATTGGGAGTCTCCTTTAAGAAAAAAATGTACAAATATAAAATTTGGTATGAAAATGAATATGTATTTAGGATAAGCAAAAGAAAACACAGCAAATACTAGAGACTTGGAAATCCAGTTCCTTTTTCTTCTGAGATTTCTTTAGGCAATTTACCAGAAATGCTTACTGATTGCAATCTGGTGTCCCTCACTAACCTCGAACACCCAACAGCAGTGCTTCTCAAACCTTAAAGTGCATGTGAATATCTGGGAACTTACTAAAATGTAAATCCTGATTCAGTAAGTCTGGGTGGGACCTGAGATTGTACA
>NW_007746318.1:0-13625 GCF_000696425.1 Galeopterus variegatus | reverse complement strand
CTGGAGGCAAGCTCATCTCATGCCACCAGCGCTTCTCCTGGAGCCTTGAGGATTCCCAGGCCGATCTAGTTCTGGAGGCTGCTGGCATAATCCAGGTTCCACTATAGCAGGAAATACGTGCTCTGATCACCTCTGTTTCTTTCAAAAACACACGCTTCCTTTGGCAGCAAGTTCCTGCTTCTGGTGTGAGGGGTGCCACCATCTCGCTGGAGGCAAGCTCATCTCATGCCACCAGCGCTTCTCCTGGAGCCTTGAGGATTCCCAGGCTGATCTAGTTCTGGAGGCTGCTGGCATAATCCAGGTTCCACTATAGCAGGAAATACGTGCTCTGATCACCTCTGTTTCTTTCAAAAACACATGCTTCCTTTGGCAGCAAGTTCCTGCTTCTGGTGTGAGGGGTGCCACCATCTCGTACCCTGGAGTGTGCAAAGATGACTAGTTTCCCAGGGCCCAGCGGGGGCTGCTCACACTTCCCAAGTTTCCATCTGCCCCAGGTTTCTTGATGACTCATGCTGTTCCCTGTATTCCGTTTCTCGCAATTCTTTAGGGACCAGTTATTCAAAGATTGTACCAGACAGCGTAAGGGAGGTGAACACTTCCCAAGTTTCCATCTGCCCCAGGTTTCTTGATGACTCATGCTGTTCCCTGTATTCCATTTCTCGCAATTCTTTAGGGACCAGTTATTCAAAGATTGTACCAGACAGCGTAAGGGAGGTGGTGCAAATAATGGGAAGATATTGTTCTTGCTCTTCTGAGACCCACGCTGCAAGAGAGAGGTGGATGGCGGATGGGCGCTTTTGTAATCTTCACTTCGTCTGCTTTCTTTATTTGTCTTTGCATTGCTATTGAGTGGAGTGTTAAGAAAGCCCCAGAGGAGGGAGAGATGAGCTTTTCTGGGATGGTCGTCAGAGTTTTTGTGTGGGAGGTGGAATTTGGTCATAACCTTGAAGGATGTCTAGGACAGTGTATTAGTCCATTTCTGTTGCTTATAACATTAATACATGAAAGTAGGTGATTTATAAAGAAAACAAAATTTTATTGCTTATGGTTTCAGAGGCTGGGAAGTCCAAAGTCCAGGGAACGCATCCGGTGAAGTTCTTGGTGGTGGTGACAGTGACCCAGGTGTCTCACATGGCAGGAAATGGCAGAGTAGAGAGAGAGTCTTACTGCTCTCCTTTTAAAGCCCTCAGAACTGTGCCCATGACCACCATTTTTAATCCATTCACAATGGCATGGTCCTATAATCTAATCACCTCTTCAAGGCCCCTTCTTTCAATTACCATAATAGGATTTCCCACCCTCTCTTTACATTGTCATAGTGGGGACTAAGTTTTGGGGAACATTCAACCCAAGGCAGATTGTGACTGGCAGGAATATACTGTTGAAAGAGCAGTTCAGGCACAACAGAGCACAGGAGTGGGACATGTCAGGACTTGTCCTCAGAGACCCTGAGTAGACCAATGTGACAATAGTGGCACTTGTGGAGAGGTGTTGGGAATAGGAATGGAAAGGGACATTGGAGTGATGCTGTTGAAGGCTTCTGCAGTAGAGGAGTTATTTTCCAGTAATTCCAGTGTTAATATATAAAAAGTATTTTATATATGCGTTAAAAATGTCCAGTATACTTCCTATCAGGCAGAAGGAAGCTGTCGTTCACCACTTTATTATTACTTGCAGTTCTGAACTTTAAAGAAGATGTGGAAAAAATTATGCACAGTATTCCAGTACCTGTGTGAATTTTTTCCCCCCTTTCTGAAATAAATAATTTCTTTCATTTCTTAAATCTATTTTGACTTTGTAAATGGCTCTATGTCTTTTGTTTTTGTTTTGTGCTTGTGGCCTGTATGTTTTGGAGCTTAAGAATGCAGACTCTTGGGCCAGCCTGCCTGGGTATAAATCTCAGCTCTGTTGCTTCCCAGAGGTGCAAACTTGGGCAAGTTATTTAAGCCCCCTGTTGCTTAGTTTCTTTATCTGTAGAATGGGAAAATAATTATTTACACCTTTCAGGGTGATTATGAGGATTAAATGGAATTATACATATACAAGCTCTCACTTGTGCTTTGCACAGAGTAAACGATATTCACTATTGTTATTAAGATTTTAAAAACTAAGTAAGTTAAACGAATTCATATTGGTGTTGGAAGGGAGTAATGCATGCCCCTGGCAAAGCAACAATAATAACCATAACCCTCTGACAGTACCAAAGGGAGAGGCATAAATGAACTTCACCCTAAGCCTCCCACCACCTCCTCAACCAGAGGCAGTCCCTGTTAAGTTTCCTGTATCCTTCCAGAATCAATTTGAGTTTATACAGCATATATATGTGTATGCCTTCCTGTCTCTAAATCTGAAATATATGTATACATGTATACACACTCTCACAGATACACACACATATGTATGTATGTACAGTTTTACAATTTGTATTTTCATATATAATATATCTTAGTGATTTGATGTCTGCAATATGGATCTCTACAATTCTTTTAAATGGCAACTTAGTATTTCATTTTATAGCTATATAAAACCAGTCCTTGAGAAATGGACTGTTAAAATCTTAACAGTCTTTGTGTTACAAACAATATGGCAATGATCATTTTAATACATTTTTGTTTGGATGGGTATTAATAAATTGTAACTTATGAAGTGAATTCTTCCCTGTCTTTTAATAGATCTTCAGTGCAATCTAACTTATTCACTCATGCTTTTTGAGGTGGATTTACTTTGGGGGATGTGATGTGACGTGTTGCATTCAGCTTCAAAGTGGTATGGAAAACCCTGAGGTTATCCACATGTGAGGTACAAAAAGAATTTTTTTAGTGAAGAAAATCCCTCTGATGAAATATTATATTACCCTTAAAATGTTTCTTCTGAAGAAAAAAAAAATTGCTATATTAAGCACAAAAAGCATAATACACATTTTAATTTGTTATTACTGCAGCTGTTGCTTTCTCTACACACTTTAAATAAATCTACAAGTTTCATAAAAAGACAAGGAAGGACCATCTGGGTATGAGCAAGTGAATATTTAAAAAATTTCCGTATTTTTTTCAAGTTTTATGGAATCAGCATGTGTTTTCACAATCGAAAATAGAAAATAAAAAGACACTTTTTAAAGCATCAAATTAAAAGTGGGAAACGACTGCTGGAGGAAGACATACAGACAATTTTAAGAGAAAGGGACAAAAGTGGAAAGGGTAAGAGAGCATAGTGGTTGGGTCTATCCCATAACCCTAGGAACTCTGGTCAGCCCTGTGGATAACACTGTACTGCAGCTATCACAATAGACATTAATATTTGGGGATTTTGAGTCACTGATAAAAAGGCTTAGCAAAGACCTAATGGACTGGCTCAAGTAAGGTGGCGAGAATGCCTCTGGTACATCTTAAAATAATCTTCAGGATAATTTTTGAAGTGCCATCATTTAAAGGCAGCTGCTATCTGAAAAATACACATGTGTGGACAACTGCACTGCTCAACAATGCTGGATAAACGAGGCCTTTAATGTATTTAGCTTTTTTTAAAAGTATGCTGTTACTTTTAAAAATGCTATCTTCAGACAGATCTATTTACTTATTATTTGGTTAACTATCTTTGATTTTACTATTCCCTCCTTGTTCAAACTGTTTAAGAAAGTGTCACTATAAAATATTGATAGTGGCCATTGCAAGACTTGAAAAAATGACCCACAGGTCTAATTCCATTCCAAAGAATTTAAGGGACTTTCCAGATTAATTCATTTGGATTCCATTTGGAATTTGCAGTTCAGAAAGAGGCTGATAGAAGATTATGTTTTTACTGTCTGTACAGATCAGGTTTACAAAGCAAATGACATGTTTTACTTTCAAGAAACAAACTTCTTAAGTATCATCAGTTTTGTTGCAGGCGTCTGTTCACAAACAAACGGTGTGTGGTATATGACGTCACTGATGTACCTAATCTTAAAATTCAACTTCCAAGGGCTTTACTCAATAACAATCTGTTAGTGTACCTGAAATGATAGATTTTTGTTTGTTTCTTTTGAAGAGTCAGATTTTTTCCTCCTTAATCTTCTGTCATTTCTTAAATGGGTATGGATTATTAAGATTGATAACACCTCATTTTAATACTTCCTTTTGCGAATTTATTGTATTGAATATTCTTGAATTTATGGAGCTTGAATTTCAATCTTTTTTTATGTGGAGGTTTTGTTGCAATGGTTCCTACTTTTATCTATACAAAGTGAGTTGCCATTTTCTCTTTATTATCCAACCAGCCTTTATCCCCAGTGTTAATGAAGGTTCTGCTAGGCCTCCCAACCCTTCTGCATTTTCTGAAACCAGATACATAATCTCCCTAAGGAAAGAAATCACTGTTCTCTCTCACAGAGATATGACAATGTATTTCTACTGTCTTCCAGTGAATGCCCAACAAAGCCTCTGGTCTCTGATACTCACCGTTCAGCTGGCCTCTTCAGGGTGTTGGGTGCCTTTCAAATTAGGACAGTGGATTCTTGCCTGAGTTGATGGGCCAGACTCTCTGAGATCCTGGCAGAGTCCTCTGTCCTGAATGACTTCACTTCCGACTTAGACAAAGCACAGCTTAAAGAGCCGTGGACTGGACCTTGGGATTCCTGGATTTCTTGTGCCTGAGTTGATGGGCCAGACTCTCTGAGATCCTGGCAGAGTCCTCTGTCCTGAATGACTTCGCTTCCAACTTAGACAAAGCACAGCTTAAAGAGCCTTGGACTGGACCTTGGGATTCCTGGATTTTTTGCCAACTCTTGGCCTTAGGAAATTAGCTTACCTCTCTGGTCTTCAAATCCACCCTCTTTGGTATAAGAGGGTGATCATTTTAAAAGGTCTTTTTTTTGGGCCGGCCCGGTGGTGCACTGCTACAGTGTGCCGCTTGGGAGCGCGGCGGCGCTCCTGCCGAGGGTTCGGATCCCACATACAGACCGGTTCCCGCTCACTGGCTGAGCGAGGGGCGGGCGCAGCACCGAGGGTTGCGATCCCGTTGCCGGTCCCGGTCTGGTACGGGCGCAACACTGAGGGTTGCGGTCCGTTGCCGGACACGAAAAAAGACAAAAAGGAAAAAAAAAATAAATAAAAGGTCTTTTTTTTTTCCTGACTCTGACATTCTATGATTTTAGTGAAAGAAAAAGAAAAGCAATCAAATGTTGCTGTCTATAGCTTAAGGCAGGACGTATTTGTAGGCCTTGTTCTTACTTACTGAGACTTTTCCAGACCCCTCTTTTCCTTCCCCCACTTTAAGGGTTCACCATTCCTTCCACTGGGTTCCCACAGTGTCTTGCCCTTAAAGGCTCTCCCTGGAGAGTTTATCACGTGATATTATACTTATCTGTTTATATTCTCTGTCTCCTCTCTGGGGCCATGACCCCCTACACGGCAGGAACTGTATCTCACTCATCCTTATATCTCAGCTCCACGCCCAGAATCTGTCACATCACAAGTGACCAGGAATGACTGTTGAACAGTCATCTATCTGTAGAAATAAAAAGCAACAGCCCTGAGATCCCGAGAGACTCTTTTCTTATCAGAGCACTGGACTCGCAGCCAAGAGACACTGGTTTGGCAACTGATGGGCCCTTGGACAGCTCGCTTAACCTGCAGTTTGCCAAAATCACTGGGTTGAGCTAAGGATCAGATAAGACGATGCACGAAAAAACACCTTGAAGAATAAAGAGTTATTAGTATTAATAGTCACCATTTCTTTAGCCCATACTAAACCTATTATTACCATCCCTGTTTTACTGGTGAGGAAATCAAGTCCTGGAGAGTCTTAGATGACTTGTTTAAGGTGTGACAGTTAACAAGCAGAGGGTGTGGGACTCAAAGCTCATGCTCTTCCAGGTGCACCACACTGCCTCCTACAATGCAGTGAATATGTTAGACTGACACACTGCACTGTTGTACTGGACACACAGCACGTGCAGGGTACAGTGTGTGTGTATGTGACTTAGACGCTGCATGCATATCCAGTGTGAAGTTTTTAGCCCTCATCCTATTTAACCTCTCAGCACCGCTTGACCCTGTTGACCACTTCCTCCTTGAAACACACTCTTCTCTTGGTGTTTGTAACACATTCTTCTTTTCATGGCTACGCCTTTCCAGTCTCTTTTGAAGATTCTTTCTTGTCTACCCAGCCATTAGGTGTTGTTGTTTCTTAATGCTTGGTCCTAGACTTTCTCCTTTCTTTATTCCTTCTGCCTCCCAGTGCGTCACCGTCAAAGGCAAAGGCTTCAGTGACTACTTCTAAAATGAGGATTCCTAAATTTATATCTCTGAGCTCCACACCAGTATGCCTACTAGACATCTCCACTTGAATGTCTCTAGGGCACCACAAATTTAGACCCAAACTAAACTCATGCTGTCTGCCCTCTTCCCAATGCCTGCTCCTGGTTGTCTTCTTATTTTTCTGAATACCCCCATCCTTTACATAAGCTGGAAACCCAGGAGTGATCCTTTGGACTGCCCTCCCCATCACTCTCCCTCCAGATGCAATTCATCCCCAACTCCTATCAGTGTTACCACTAACTAGTTCTCACATCTGTCTCCATCTCGCCTCACTGAGGTGGCTGCAATAGCATCCTGACTTGGTTTTCCTCCCTCTCCTCTGGCCCTCCTCCTCCAGGCCCTTTTCCACTCTACAGACAGGGCGATCTTTAAAAAAACACAAGTGCATTCCCTTTCTCTATCCCGATAGATTTGTACTGCTTTGAGGGAAAAGACCAAATCTTTCAGTTGGCACAGGCTCTGAACAGCCTGGCCACTGTCCACTCCTCTGGCCTCATCTCATTCACCCTTCCATGCTCTCTGCTTCAGTCTCAGTGGCCTTGCACTTCTAAGGACTTGCCTTCCCCATCCCAGGCTGTTTCCTCTGTTTGGAACACTCATTCGGCACCCCACCCTGCTGTGGCAGGGGAACAATGGCTCTGATCCCTGAAACCTGTGAATGTTTCCTGAAAGGGTCATCAGGGATTTTGCAGTTATGAATAAAGGGACTTTCCCTGAAATGGAGAGATTATCCCAGATTATCAGGGTGGGTTCTAAGTGTAACCACAAAGGCCTTATAAGAGGGAGTCAGAGGGAGACTTGACACAGAAGACAGAAGGCATGTGAAGATGGAAGCAGAGAGAGGTTTGAGGCTGCTGTAACGCTGGCTTTGAAGATGCAAGAAGGTGCCATGGGTCAAGGAATGCAGCTCTAGAAGCTGGAAAAGGTAAGGGAACAGATTCTTTTCTAGAGCCTTCTGAGAGAGTATGGCCTTGCCTATATACCTTGCTTTCTGCCCAGTGAAACCCATTTGGACTTCTGGCTTCCAGAACTGGATGAGAATAAGTTTTTGTTGTTTTAACTCACTAAGTTAATGGTAACATGTTAAAGCAGCCATAGGAAACTAATACCATAACTTCTTGTTTGAGTAAATGCTTTGATCTCCCCAGAGTAAGAGGAGAGCCCAAGCCAAGGATATAAAACTGTACAATCCAGCATGGTGGCCATAGGCAGAGGTGGCTACTGAGCACATGAAAGTTGCACTTTGGATTATGCAATTGAGGTGGGGCTGTGAGAAATTTGGTCATTTCCCTAAGACTAACGTAAATCCATTGGGGGTGGGGAGAGGAATGCACTCGCATTTGGTGGGGCTGCCAAATGCAGTTAACCCTCCCTTGCCCCGGCTAAAGTAATGGCATGTGAGCCAGGTCTGGCCAATCATGGTATACCATCCCTAATGCCACAATAACCAGCCTGACGGTTACTGTGACCAATCAGGGCCCTCTCCAGGGCTTTGATATAACCACTGAGATGGCGAGCTAGCTCTCTCTTTCCCCCAGAGTTGCTGTGCTGAGGTTTTGTATCACTGCCACTCTCTGCGACCTTGTGCCCTCTTCTCCCTCTGCCTGGGGGAAGTGCACTGGCAGCAGGGACAACAAGGGTGACGTGCAGAGAGAGGCAGAGCTGAGACTGGTTATGGAGAGAGACTACCGATCTGATTACATTCTTGGAGTCTCTGATGTCCCTAAGGCCAGTTTTAGCCACCAGATCACAAAAACCTGGAGTTATAGGAGCCACTTTTGCCACGTTGTGGAGTGAGCTTGCAGGAATGGAGCCAACATAGTGGAAGGCATAGCTGAGAAGTTGGGAAAACAGAGCCGGCACCCTGAAAGCAGCTGTCAAAATTCTGGGATCCTGTGTGCCCAATGCTAGCATTACCTCTCAGATGTCCCAATCATGAGCAAGTAGGTTCCCTGTTTGCCCTAAATATTTTGAGTTGGGTTTCTTTCACTGTACCAGTCAAGTTTTATTCACATAATTAGCAAAGCTACTGTGCATTATTTGAAATAAAATTTTAAAAAATTTACATTTGCACTGTGAGGAGAAAAATAAATCCAGAGATTCTGGAGGGAGTATTAGTAGGAGAAATTACCTGTTTTACAACAGCCTTGTTAACGGCTCCAATGTATCCAAACCCCAACAAATCAATTGCCTCCCAGCAAAGTTCCATTTCACTCTCCCATTGCTGGGGTAGAGCTGTGGTGCCAAAGGCAGCATGGGGTTTGTGATCGCAGTGATTTTATTGCTCGTCGTCTTTGTCCTGCTGGTAATGGTTTGGAAAATATTAGTTCCATTTCACTCTCCCATTGCTGGGGTAGAGCTGTGGTGCCAAAGGCAGCATGGGGTTTATGATCGCAGTGATTTTATTGCTCATCGTCTTTGTCCTGCTGGTAATGGTTTGGAAAATATTAAAATATATGACTTACAAGGTAGAGATTTTTTTGGTCTGTTTTATTCCCTATTGTATCTCTATTGCCTAGAAGTGCTTGGTTCATAGTAAGTGCTTAAACAATATGTTTGAATGAATGAATGAATGAATGAATGAATGAATGAATGAATGAATGAATGAATGAATGAATGAATGAATGAATGAATGAATGAATGAATGAATGAATGAATGAATGAATGAATGAATGAATGAATGAATGAATGAATGAATGAATGAATGAATGAATGAATGAATGAATGAATGAATGAATGAATGAATGAATGAATGAATGAATGAATGAATGAATGAATGAATGAATGAATGAATGAATGAATGAATGAATGAATGAATGAATGAATGAATGAATGAATGAATGAATGAATGAATGAATGAATGAATGAATGAATGAATGAATGAATGAATGAATGAATGAATGAATGAATGAATGAATGAATGAGTGACAGCAGCATTTACTTTGTACCAATTGTGTTAAGTATATTAAGAAATACAAAGAAATTGAAGAAGTTAGGAATGGTTCCTGGCCCGCAGAGAGAGTACAGGCCAGTTTTTATTTTAATCCGTTCTTTTCTCATTTATTTGCAGCCCATAGACTGAAAACCCTTGAATTTGTTCTCTTACAATTTGCAAAATATGCTTCCAAGGGCATCAGTGTTGTTGGAGACTGTCGCATTACCTGTTTGAGGTATTTCCTTCGATGCAACAAATGCACGAGAATCAAATGCTGAAGAATTACAGGCTCCTTGGAAGCCCCAAGCTGATCCTAGGAGGCACGACCAGCTTTTTGTTTTTAAGCACAGGAAATACACAGTTGAGAGAATAGGATGATTTAATCACACATCTAGGGTGGAAACATGGCAGTGCATTCTGTGTTACTCATGGAGCAAATATAATCCGTTCAAGCAAGCTGTGGAAACAGTGAATAAAATTACCATAATGATTCTGTGATGGAGGTTTTCTGAATGACATCCGTTAGTTCAAAATGGGAGATTTGCCAGAGTCCCCTCCTCTGTAGATGTGCTTCCGAACTGAGCTTGGATCATGGCCAACCTACTGTCACTGCCCTGACCTGACTGTATTGTTTGTGGCAGTCCACGTGGACGCTGGAGCCTGGTCATGTGGTGCCCTATGTGCACGCACAGCCTCCTCGGCATCAGCATGTCCTGCACAGTGGGGACTGCCCGTGAGGTCGGTGTGGGGTGCAGCAGTGCACACAGTAAGCTGTTGCAGGCCTGGGGCTCTGTGGACTAGCCCACATGGGCAGTCTCCCAGTCTGCTCCTAGGGAGGAGCATGCACACAGACTTAACACCCTTCAAACTTTTCCGTAATAACTTCGTATAGCATACATTATACGAAGTTATACGACAACAGTGTATAAGGATTCCCTTTACTCTACATCTTCACAAATACTAATCTTTCATCCTTTTAACAATAACCATTCTGACAGGTATCTGGTGACATCTCATTGTGACTTTTACTTGCATTTTCCTAATGATAGTGATGTTCAGCATTTTTTCATAGGTCTATTCACATGTCTTCCTTTTAGAAATGTCCATTCAAGTTCCTTGTCCATTTATTCATAGAATTATTTGTTTTCTTTCTATAGAGTTGTTTGAATTCCTTATATTTTTCAGATATTAACCCCTTATCAGATGCATGACTTGCAAATATTTTTCCCTACCTGCAGGTTGTCTCTTCAAACCTTAATTACCTTTTAATGTTATATTTTCAAATATTTTCTTCAAATCTTTTGGATTAAATATTTAAAATTAGAATTATTTTATTTTTTAAATTTCTTGATATATCCTTCACATTTTAAAAATTTTAATTTATCAGTATACAATGTAGGTGATTTTCATGTCCCTTTACCAATTCCTCTTACCCCTTCCCTCTCTACCTCCCCCCATCAACATCATATCTGTTCACTTGTCTTAACAAGTTCAAGGATTGCTGTGATTTCTGTGTCTTCTTCCCCAGCACAGCACCCACCATTTGATTGTTTGTTTGTTTATTTTTAGCTCCTACAAATAACTGAGAACATGTGGCATTTCTCTTTCTGTGCCTGACTTATTTCACTTAATATAAGTTTTTCTAAGTCCATCCATGCTGCTCTGAATGGTAGTATTTCATTCTTTTTTATAGCAGAGTAATATTCCATTGTGTAGATATACCATATTTTATTTATCCACTCATCTATTGATGGACATTTGGGCTGGTAAGACTGAGAATGATAAATGCTGGCGAGGTTGTGGAGGAAAAGGAACCCTCATCCACTGTCAGTGGGACTGCAAAATGGTGCAGCCTTTATGGAAAATGGTATGGAAGTTCCTTAAACCTTTACAGATAGATCTACCATATGACCCACCTATCCCACTGCTGGGAATATACCCAGAGGAATGGAAATCATAATGTCAAAGGGATACCTGTAGTCCAATGTTTATTGCAGCACTATTTACAATATCCTTCACATTTTTGAAAGTATTAGTTACTAGTCAACATAAATTATGATAATCCATACTTTGATTACAACCACAACAAAAACACTGACAACAAAGGGATGAGTGTAAGGGTAAAATTGTAAAATTATTATATTAACAAGTAAACTCAGAAATATATGAAAAAGTAATACATTATGAATATTGAAATTTAAAATGTTGCATATTATAATATAATTAGATTTAACAATTAGGAAAAATAATAAAAATTTATAAGACCTCTTCACAGACCTCTACAAAATCTCACTACCATGAATTAATAAGGAGCTAAATAAATTGAGAATAATATATTAATATATTGTAAGACTTACTATTGTGTAAGTGTTAATTCTTTTCGAATCAATCTTCGTAATAACTTCGTATAGCATACATTATACGAAGTTATACGAATGGCTTTTTTTTTTTTTTTTTTTTTGTAGAAATAGGAAAACACAGCTTAAAATTCACATGGAATTTCAAAGGATTTCAAGTAGCCAAAACAGTCTTGAAAAAGAAGAACAAAGTTGGAGAAATCACATTTCCTGAGTTGAAAACTGACTACAAAGATGCAGTAATGAGAACAGTGTGGTACCAGCATGAGGGGAGACATATGGGCCAGTAGGACAGAGAGCCCAGGAACAAAACCTTGGACAGACTGTGTCCTTCCAGTTTTGCACATCCCTAGGATTTAAATGCATGACTCTGGTTGGAGTAGTTGCTTGACAAGGAAACAGCAAATGCTTCTACATTGCCTGGGGCTCCCCACCTTGGGGCTCATCCCTTGTTCTCCTTAAAATCATCCACAGTGACACGATAAAGGGCCTAGCTTTTGGATTTTCTCCAAAACACATTTCCAGAAAACAGGAACTAACCCCCAGGAGAAATGAGTTCCCAGGTAACAATGACTACCTAAAGACAACGAATTGCACAGCAGTAATCATCCCAAGCAGCCATTCGAACATCGGACCATGATTAAATATATGGAGAGAGAGAAGTGGCAGTATTAGAACTGTGAAAACAAGATTGAGAAATAAGAAAGAACAAAATGGAAATATGTATGAGAAATTTAAAAATTGAAATAAAAGCACAGGGAAGTGATAAATACTTGGAAGAATACAACTGAGATGAAGCTTGTGAGTTAGAATATCAGATTGAGGGACTCTCCCAGAAAAATGCAGAAAAGGGTCAAGAGCTAGACAATTGAAAAGAACTGCCCAAAGCCAAGGACAGAGAGGATAGAAGTACAAATACCATTATTCATCGCATAGAAATCCCAGAGAGAGACAAACATAAAAAAGAAGAAATATTTGGAGAAACCATGGAGATTAACTTCATTACAGATGGAAAAAGAGATAACAAGACCCATAGTGAGATAATGGGATTCCCATGCCTAGACAGATTATAGTGAAATTTAAGAACACTGAAGACAAATAAAGTAGACCATTTATTAAGCCGTAAAGGAAATCACCATAAAGACCAAAGGATGAGTATCAGACAGACTGTGTCGTACAACTACAAAATGATACAGGCTCATTTCATTGTTGAATGTAGATGCATAATCCTTAAATAAATATTAGCTAATTGAATCCAACAATGTTTTTATAAACACATTGTGATCAAGTGGGGTATATCTGTAAATGCAAGAATGACATTAAATGTATCATAGCATCAGGATGTATCTGAAAGGCATCAAGTTAAGTACACAGAGTGAGATACACACAAAAATACCTTTTACAGGAGGTAAGAACACATGCACACAAACACCGATATACCTTCTGCAAGAAGTTATTAAAAAAATGATGCACAATGAACAAATTTGAATGGTTGCCTATGGGTGGGGTGGGGGAGAAATAGGAGTGGGCATTAGGGATAAAAAGATACATGAGTTTAAAAGTACAGTCCAAGTGTCGTGTGGAATAGTGAAACTCAGTTATTCCTTCCCTTGCCTCCTGAGGTAGATTTCCAATAGAGCCACAGTACTTTGCAACTCCTTTTATTATGAGGTGGAGTCCATTTTCCCATCCTTTGTTTTTCATCCTGTGATTTTCTTTAATTTGGTTTCTCTGTGGAAGTTCTGATGCTAGGTTTCAAGACGCCATGCAGCTTTCACTGATACGCTGGGAACCCGTTTTGAAACCACCATGTGAGCAAACCTGGCAGCCTGCTAGAGGCTGAAAAACCATGTGGAGGGAGGCCCCAGTTGTCCCCACTGGCCTACCAAGGCTGTTATAAACCAGCTGGTCTTAGTCAACTGTCAGTAGATGCATAAACAAGCCCAGGCAAGATCAGCCAAACCCAACTTGGACCGGAAAAATGACCCAGCTCAGTTCAGCCCAAATTGTGATCTGTAGAACCATGAGCTATAAAAA
>NW_007746317.1:5950-13633 GCF_000696425.1 Galeopterus variegatus | reverse complement strand
GAACCAATAAAAGAAAACTATAAAATCTTATTAAAAGATATAAATCGAGATTTGAATGAATAAAAAGACATAGCATGTTCTTGGCTGGAAAGATATAAATTCATAAAAGTGTCAATTCTCCAAAATTGCTATATAAATTTAATGTAATTCCAGCTAGAATACTAACAAATTTCTTCTTCTTCCTTTTTTTTTTTTTTTTTTTTTTTAGGAATTGCCAAAGAAAGTATGAAAAATGAGAAGAGGAGGAGACTTACTCTCTAGAAATCAGGATTGACTAGAAAGCCACTGTAGTCAGAGAGGCAGAGACTGCTGGTTCACCACCAGTATTCATTCCTCCTTAGTGGAGCCCTAGATTTACATCAGGGCACACAGCCACTTGGGATAAAGACCACATCTCCCAGCCTTTCTTCCAGCTTATGTGGCCATGTAAGTAAGTTCTGGCAAATGGGATATTGGCGGATGTGTCCTGTGCAACTTCAGGAAATGTCCTTAGAGGGAGAGACACGTGTTTCTTTGTCCCTTTCACCTCTGTTGGTTGAAAAGCAGCCATTGGACTAGGGGAACTTGAGCAGCCGTTTGGACCAGGGGAGGAAACAGTATATTGAGGGTGATAGAACAACAAAATAAAAGGAGCATGGGTCCCTGAAACTGTGGGTGGCCGACCAGTTCCAGCTTATGTCTCTCTGGACTTCATTTATGTAAGAGAGAATAAACTTTTATTTAGTTTAAGCTACTATTACTTTATTTTTTCTGTCACTTATAAGTAAACCTGATTCTAATTGATACTGAATTTGGTATCTAGAAATAGAGTATTGCAAATGACAGAACCTAAGTCCTTAATTAATGAATGCATTTGGGTTACAGATGGCCAAGGACTCAGACATTGGTGACTGGAAAGCTTGTGGC
The DNA here is from genome assembly GCF_000696425.1 of Galeopterus variegatus. Lineage (NCBI taxonomy): Eukaryota > Metazoa > Chordata > Mammalia > Dermoptera > Cynocephalidae > Galeopterus > Galeopterus variegatus. The sequence goes on along the minus strand of NW_007746317.1, from coordinate 12,727 downwards.
CCTTGTTATACAGGATCCAAACATTTGATCGAAACCTTGTGTCTGGGCCAACCCCGTGGCTCACTCGGGAGAGTGCGGCGCTGCGAGCGCAGCGACGCTCCCGTCGCGGGTTCAGATCCTATATAGGGATGGCCAGTGCGCTCACTGGCTGAGCGCGGTTCAGGCGACACCAAGCCAAGGGTTGTGATCCCCTTACCGGTCACAAAAAAAAACCCCTTGTGTCTTAGTTACCTATTATCATGCAGTAAACCACCTCCAAACTTAATGGGTTAAAACAATAAGCATTTTATTTCCTCTCACCATTCTGGGGGTTGATTGTGATCAGCTAGGTGGTTCTTCTGGGCTTCACAAAGGTCTTCATGAGGTTGCAGTCAGATGGTGGCTGGGGATGGATATCCAAGATGGCTTCACTCACGTGTGTGGCACCTTGACAGGATGGCAGAAGACTGTGACCTCTCTATGTGGCATAGCCAGGGCATCTCTACATGGTGGCTGGATCCCAAAAATGCAAAAGTAGAAACTGCCAGACCCTCTTAAGGCTTACTCCCACACTGGCAAGTGTTATTTCTGCCAAATTCTATTGGTTAAAGTGAGTCACAAGGTCAGCCCAGATTTAAAGGGAGGGCACCACACAAGGTTGTGAATACTGGGAGATGTGGTTCTTTGGGGGCAATCTTCAGACATCAGCTACCTTGCCTTGGAAGGCAGATCATGGGCTGACTGAGGGTGTGGCAATGCAATGTAGAAATGGCAAGATAATTCAGAATGTTCCTGTTTTCTGGCTTCTTCTTGCTACTTTTAGCAAACTCCTACGAGAGAGAAAGATATGGAGAAAAATCAAGTTAAAGTTAGCTACTCTGTGCAGCTTTTCTAAGGAAGGAAACCTTTGCTATATCCTATAATCTGGGTTGACTGAGAATCCTGTAATTTTGAGCTTTGCAGAGTTGAAAACGCCATTGCTCTGCACTGAAGCGGTTGTAAGTGGTAACTGCAAAGTGGCAGCCTTTGCAGGAATTAAGACAAGTGCCCTCTTTTTTTTCTTTTTGTCTTTTTTGTGACCGGCCACACCTCACTCAGCCAGTGAGTGCACCGGCCATCCGTATATAGGATCCGAACCCACGGCAGGAGTGCTGGTGCGCTCCCAGCGCTGCACTCTCCCGAGTGCGCCACGGGGTCGGCCCAACAAGTGCCCTCTTTAGAAGAACTGTGAGCCTGTTGGCAAAGAAGGAATTAAGGATGGTATTTTCCCACTCAAGCCTGTTGTTTCAGATGGCCTGAAGAAAAATATCATTAAGTTGAGGGAATGGCTAGAAGTGAAAGATCAGTCTTCAGGCTTGAAAACCATGTCTAGATAAGATCTTTGGCTGTGGTTCGTTCTCACATTGGAACTGACCAGAACAAAATAGACCAAAGGTCTACTAAATTTTTGAAGCAATTGTGCTGTCAGTGAAACCCCAAGCCCCACCTGTAAGAGCCTCTTACTGCTCAATCCTCAGAACACTGCTCGGGCCCTCGAACCTGCACCAGCAGGAAGTGGACTTGGATGACTATGAATTTCCCAAGAAGGGTGTGCTCTCTCACATCCTTTACCAAAGTGGCCATCCTGCCTTGGGCTTGTGTGCTGCTTCTCAGCAATGTGGCCTATCTAGGAATTACGTGAGGACTGCGGACTAACTCATTAGTGTAACCAAATTTTTCCAAATGCTTCCATGTGCCAGGTGTGGGATTAGTGCTGCGTATGAAGGGAGGAGAGGCAGTCGAGAGTCCAGAAGTTCTGGTAGGACCACCACTTGCTCAGACTCATCCTCCACAGCTGTCTCCTCAGGGATCCAGAAGTTCCTACCTCTGACCCTGCTGGTGATCTCACTGCTGTGTGTCCTGACTGCACCAACTTCCTTCTATGTCCTAGATAAGTCAACCTTGTTGGATTTTCCCAGCTCATCTCCATATCTGGGTCTGCTGTTGACATTTGCCAGTACTCTGGTTAGGTAGGTTGTAGGGGTTGGAAGAACTCATGACCTGATGCCCTCAGACAGAATATCCCCAAGACTGGACTGTGCAAGGCGGTGGCTTGCAACCTATTACACCATGGCCTTTTTACGCAGTGCCCAACACTGCACTCTAGCCAACTGAGCTAACCGGCCAGCCCTGCTGTAACATTCTTTTTTTTTTTTTTGTCTTTTGTCTTTTTCCGTGTCCGGCAACGGATCGCAACCCTCAGTGTTGCCCCCGCGCCTCGCTCAGCCAGTGAGCGGGAACCGGTCTGTATGTGGGATCCGAACCCTCGGGCGGGAGCGCCGCCGCGCTTCCCAAGCGGCGCACTATCCAGTGCGCCACCGGGCCGGCCCCTGCTGTAACATTCTTGATTGAGCTAGTACTGAGCCTGGAAGAAAAGACACCAAGGGCCCCAAAGTCTCTCACCATGAAAAATACCAGAAACATATGCCTTGGTTCTGTTATAGCTCACGTCTAGAGTCGGAACAGTCCTTCAATTATGAGGGAAATGAAATTTTCATTAAGGATTAATGAATATAAAAATGTAATTTTTTTCCCATCCAAGTTCACAGGCCCCATGAATTATATGGGTCTGTGGATCCTGGTCTCCTGGGTTGTCTAGCATCCCAACTACCCACAGCCAACATATTCATATGCATCTCTCTGAAGACAGCTCGAGGGCCACCACCTCAGAAAGTCCTCTCTGAACCCCCAGACTGAGCTAAGAGCTTCTTCCAGTCTCCCATATTCAAGGGTTTCCCTCTATTATACCACAGGGTAATGTCACTGTCCACATCCGCTACAGTCTTCACGTATTTACTGAGCCCCTGTTATGGACCAGATGTTGTACTAGGTACAGGGGATCTATTAATGAAAAGACAAAGTCCTTACATTCTGGAAAGAAGAAAGAGGAAAAATACCAAAAAAGCATTATCAAGCAATGGGCTTGCTGCCTGATGTACACAGAAAGTCAAACCCTGTGACACCGGCTTTTGTGAGAAGAAAGAACTTTATTGCATGGCCAACCAGCAAGGAGACAGGAGGCAAACTCAAATCTGTCTCCTTGATCTGGGGTTAGGTCAAACTCTTACAGGTTAGGGAGACAGGTTGGTATGCACAAGCGCTGGTGGGCCAGGTTTTGACGAGCTGGGCTTCAGCACCAGATCTGTCTGGACAGTGGACCCCTCACTTTTGAAAGGACTCCAGCATTTCAGGTTCCAGTCATGTCCTCGCCTCCTTGGTTCCTCGGGAGGATTGTTGGTTCCAGGTGTTATTTAGAGGTCAAGGCTTTTTCTACTGTGCATGCCTGGGCTGCATGACTTGCAAATTTTGGACCAAGAAAGCTTAAGTAATGGTTAAACAATAGACCCGGTTGGTCGGTCACGCAGTTACAAAAGTAATACATAAGCAAGATAATATGATAAATACCAAAGTAGATAAACAGCATGTTGTAATAGAAATGATGGTATAGTTGGCAGGGGGAATCTTGGTCAGGAAAGCCCTTCTCAAGGAAGTAATATCTCAGCTATGGCATGAAAGAGGAAAGGAGCCAAATTCCAGGAGGGAGAGCAGCCCAGTCTGAGGAAACAAGTAGTGCAAAGGCCATGGGGCAGCGAAGAGCCTGATTTATTTGAAAGCAGAGAGGCTGTGCCTTAGTGAACAAACAAAGGGAGAGTGATAGGAGATTGATCAGAGAGGAAGACAGGAGCAAACATACACTGAGTGCTATGGAAGCCCTTGGAGAGTTTTCAACAAAGAAATGACATGATGTGATTTCAGTTTGTAAAAGCTCACTCTACCTGCTGAGTAGAGAATGGCTTCAGGTGTGACAAGAGTGAATGGCTTCAGGAGATGGAAGTGACTTGGAATGGGGAAGTGGCAGCAGAGATGGTGGGAAGTGGGTGGATTTTGCATGCATTTTGGAGATTTTACTAACTTGCTGATGGACTGGGTGTAGATATGGAGGGGAAGGGAGAACTTAGGAAAGATTCCCAGGTTTCAGGCTTGAAGTGGAGCCCTTTGTGTGCGTGTGTGTGTGTGTGTGTGTGTGTGTGTGTGTGTGCACGCGTGCATATGTGCATTTAAATATGTACAAAATATTTCTAGAAGGAAGTGTTATAAGAAACTCCATGGCAGGCATGGTAGATTGCAAAAGATGGCCACAAATTCCTCTCAATTTCTATATGCACGGTTTTTTGCAATGTGACTTTGTTGCTCCTCCCTTCAAGAGGTAGAGTCTATTTCTCTCGACCCTCAAATGCGGCTGGCCGGGTAACTTGCTTTGACCAATAGAGGCAAATGAAGTGATGTCAGAGTTCTGGGCCTAGCCTGAAGAGGCCTTGCAGCAAGCACCTTTTCCCTCTTGCTACCCCGAGCCAGCCTGAGCAGCCACACTTGAGAGAGAGGCGATCTTAGACTGTGTAGCCCCAGTTGATCTACCAGAGGACTAGAGCAGCCTGGTTCACCCCAGGCGAGACCAGCAGAAGCACCCCCCAGCTCAGCCCAGCCCAAATTACTGAACCACAGAATCATGAGCAAATAAAGTGGTTGTTGCTTTAACTAAGAATCATGAGCAAATAAAGTGCTTGTTGCTTTAACTATTAAGTTTGAGGTGGTTTATTACACAGAAAACCATTATGAGAGAGAACTGAGTGGCTGCAGAATAGGAATGGGAGAGATCTTAATTCACCATTTTGTATCATTTGGATTTTGAACCTTGTGAATGTATTACCCATTAATTCTCTTCAAAAAAATGTATGCCACATTCAGTGCATAAAATAAATCTCTTACTTTGAAGATAAAGAGTATAATTTTTTTTTTTTTTACTCAGGGCCCATGTATTGACCTGACTATTGATTTTTTTATAAGGTTTTCTTGAAGCAAAACATACCTACAGAAAAATACACAAATTGTAACAGGGCAGCTTGATGAATTTTCACAAAGTGAACATACCTATGTAACTAGCACCCGGACTGAGAAACAACACCACCAGCCTCTATTTCCCCTCCCTAGCTGCTACCCACAGGGGTGTAAATACAGTATATGTTCGTATATATTTACATATATCTATTCGTAGTTATTGTCTTTCATTTACATATGTTGTATTAAAGGAAAAGCCGTTTCTTTTCGTCCCCACTAAACACATTTGAACAAGAATTTGAAGAATGTCATTTTAAAAGCACATCAAGTTGTTTGCCTTCACTAGGGCACCCGGAGCTCCACCTGGCCCCCTGCTGTAACAGGATAAAACCAGCTGTTCCTGGTTGAAGCCAAATTCCTGCCACTGGTGAGAGGCATTACTGCCCCCTTGTGGTCATACTTGGTTACTGCATCCATGCCAGGCACCTAGGTCAGGACAGGACTTAATGCTTTAGCCAAGGTGAAGAACTGGGCTGTATTCTGGGCTGGCATTTTAGAGCAACTACTCTAGCTGAGGTTACCTGACAGTCTCCAGCATGCGTAGCACTATACAGGTACTTCTGTGGCTTTAGATGATTTCCACCAGCAGCCCGTCCCTCATGGAGAGGAGATGGGTTAGAGTAGGGAGTAGGGAGAAGCAGCTGAAGGTTCCTCTGAAGAACAATCAGCTATTAGAGACTGGCCTTGGCATTCTCAGAACACAGTATTTGAGAGGACCCTGGACATGCCCATATGGCTGAAGCCCTGAAGTCCAGCTTCTCCAGAGCTTCTCCTTCCTCTCAGGTCCTGTGGGAGAAGGTGTCATATGTGTGAAGCTTCAATAAAAACCAGGGGCATTGGCTGATACCCTGGATGCCACAGGCTGTCACTCATCACTGTGAGCAGGCACAGGGGAGAAGACAGGAGTAAACACATACTGAGTGCAATGGAAAGTCTTGGAGAATCTGACATGATGTGATTTATGTTTTTAAAAGCTGACTCTTAGGGCCGGCCCGTGGCTCACTTGGGAGAGTGTGGTGCTGATAACACCAAGGCCACAGGTTTGGATCCTATATAGGGATGGCCGGTTAGCTCACTTGGGAAAGCGTGGTGCTGACAACACCAAGTCAGGGGTTAAGATCCCCTTACCGGTCATTTTAAAAAATAACAACAACAAAAAAAACCCGCTTACTGTTTTGGGAGGTGGGAGGGACTGGTGATTTCTTGAGATGAGACCTGGTAGATAAAGGGCCATGAAGAGTGGAGGGCTGCAGACTTTGCCACTACCCCTGTCCCCCAACAGCCGGATGCATGCATCCTGAGGAGCAGGTCTGGTTGAGAGGACAGAGCAAATTGTAATCGGTAGATATTGACATTGATCTTTATAGTCTATGTCCAAAACACTTTGCCATGCAAAGAGGTTATGAAGGCTGGCCAGTTAGCTCGGTTGGTTAGAGCGCAGTATTGTAACACTGAGGTCAAAGGTTCGTATTCCTGTACCCACCAGCCAAAAACAAAAAAAGAGGTTATGGGACACACAGTATTAGCCTCCCTCAAGAGCGCAGATATAAAATAGGGAATAACAGGGAGAAATGTACAAGCAGAGAAGTAGGACACAAGCGACCCGTGGAACTCTCATTACCTGTGCCATGACCAGGGTCCCAGTAGAAAAGGGCCCTATTCCAGCAATGCCGAAACGGGGAAGGACATATTTTGCTGACATGAATGATAGAAAAAGGAACTTTTAAATATGGTGGACAGCGGGGAGGGAACAGCTATGTGACTGTCACATTGGAAGCTCCCCTGTAGAGGAAGTGGCCTTTTTAGAAGGGGGGTGGTGGAAGGGGATAGAACCCAGCGGTTAATAACACCAAGCAGTTCTTC
>NW_007746317.1:0-438 GCF_000696425.1 Galeopterus variegatus | reverse complement strand
TCAGTTGGACACTAGTGTCAGGCAAGTCCAAAATTGACTACCAGGAAGATGGCGGGGCGTTGGCGCCACTGGCTCTGGTGAGTCTCAGCTCCCACGTTGCGCATTGCACTCCCGCGTTGAGCTCCTGTACGGCATCCTCCACAGCCAGAGCCGCCTGGCAGCCTCTCGCAGCCCCTGGCGCTCCTGGCTCCTGTTCGCGCTGCAGCCTGCTCAGTCTCTCTTTGGCTCGCGGTTCCAGTGGCACCCGGGGCCGGGGAGACGACAGCCCCCTCCCTGGCAGATACCGCTGTCGCCGGTCGTGAAGTCCCGGTGGCGGGGCTGCGCAGGCTGGCCCAGTGCTGAGGGCAGTACCTGCAGTGGCCGGGCGCTGAGTGGCAGCTGCTCCAGGCGGCTTCTTCCCGGGGAGGATTTTGTAAATTTCACAAAATGGCGTGCACT
>NW_007746316.1:3701-13634 GCF_000696425.1 Galeopterus variegatus | reverse complement strand
AGGTGATAAGTTTATCCATCCTACCATCTTTATCTAAGAATTGCTTAATAAAGTTAAAAAAGAAGAAAAAAAAAAAAAACCTCTCCTGTTGAGATGCTACTTTCAATGCCATTTGTTTAGTTCTTGAGGACCTCATTTTCCCCATGTGATGCTTGGTTTTGGGAATCTGAGTTTAAGTCCTAACTTAAGACCTTGATCATGCTACTTAACCTCCATTAGAACTCAGTTTTCTCAACTGTTTGGTGGAGGAAATAATAGTACCTAGCTCATGTATGTTTTAAATGTTAAATGAGAAAACATACACGGAGCATCTCACCCAGTGCCTGGCACATAGTGAGCACTTGATAAATTGAGGCTCTGCCTGTCATCTTCAGGTCCCCTCCTTCCAACCCGGAAGGCCTGAGTTCTGACCTGGTTCATCCACTCTACTCGCTAAGCAGGTGCTCTGCTTGCTATACAAAGTTTCCGTATGATTGATATAAACACAAATGTGCCAATGCATAAAACACTTATTTGTGGTCCCCAAAAGGTTGTTAGAGGATTGGCTAGAATGCAGCCTTCCCATCCAGAGCAAGAGCCATCTCGTTCATAGATCGATTGGTGATAGACTTTTGCAGATTTTATGAGATGCCACAAGGACCCTCCCCATTGCCCTGCCAAGATGTGGGGAAACTCTTTCCAGAAAAGTCATTCCTTTGAATGGAGCTTCCAAAAGGCCCCTATTAGAATTCACATACTCTATCTGGGTCGAAAAGCATACATTGTATAATAGCTTCTCCAGATTAAGGCCAATTCTCTTAGATACTTAGAAAGAATCTTGCCCTTCTTAATAATGCTGGGGTCAGCTCAGTGCCTGCCTTAGACTTCTCCCGGTGTATTTCCTTACCCCAAACAGATCCTTTTTGGGGGGAGAATATTTTTTATCATAAGGATATCGTAGGAACTCTTATTTTGGCAAAGAAGGTACTGAAAGTAACTTTCAGGGATAGAGGCTTATGGAAAAGAAGACAGAGGCAAGCCTCAATTTTTGAAATCTAATTCCAATCATGAAGCAAATGCCACAAAAGGTCACAGATAAAATTTGTAAAAGGCTTATCTGCCTCTGTTGACCCAGGATTTATTCTGTTGTTAAGCAAACACCGTTTGAGCCAGATATTGTGCTGGGTAGTCTGGACATAAAGATGAATAAGCCCCATTCCCTGTTTTTAAGGAACTCACAGCATTTATGTAGGCCCAAGTGTCTATTCAGAGCCAGATCCTGGGATTACAAGGATGGTAAATCAATTTCTTCCCCTTTGGTTTCCAGTTGGTGGCTTACAGTCAGCCAAATGAAGAGAGGATCCCAATATGGTGTTGATAAATACTCTGAGAGGTATTAGCATGGGAATCTTGAACTTTGCATGACCAGGCAGCTAAGTTAGATTGAAAAGCAGCAGGATTAGAGGAGTAGAACCTGAGTTAATTCCTGACTAAAGAGAGGTAACAGGGAAGAAGGATAATCCTGCTGGAGAAGGATATACAAAGATCTGAAAGTGATCAAGAATGTGGGGTTGCAGATTGGGCCATGTGCTTTCTCATTTAGTCCCAGAGGACCCCTGGGAGGATTATGGGTATGTATATTGTCCCCATTTCATAGAAGAAAGTGTTGAACCTTCAAGAGAGAAAATGTTTTTGAAGGTCACACAGTCAAAATCTGTGGTTGAAATGACTGTGGACTCTCCTGCCCCTATGATTTCCACTGTGCATTGCCACACACTGTAAATACATCACACACAAAAAGTCATAATCATCATCCAACTAACTTAAGACATTCACAGATTGAATCAAGCCAAGGAGACCAAACTTCTGAGTTTGTCTTAAAGTTAGTCGGCCTTTACTGCTGCTTATGTTAGGTACTGAAGGCTGAGTGGGACGTACACTCAGCAGAGAAGGGGGAAAAAGGGGAAAGGTGCCCTAGGCAGGGGAGCAGCGGGAGCAGATATGGGGCAAGGCATTTAAGATTGTGTGGCTGGAAAGAGGGTAGAAAAGATTAGTTATCAAGGGTAATGCTGAATAATAGATTGCACCCAAATGGTAAAAGTTTTTATTTAATATACAAAGAAGGCTGGGATTGATTCTGTAAGGAAGAGGAAGATGTTGAAAGTTTTTAATCAGAGAATTCAGCATTTTAAGGTTTGTGTCTTTGAAAAGATAACCAAAGACAATATAGAGAATAAACCTTAGGTGTGTAAGACGAGAGGCAGGAAAACTGTATACAATCTATTGTGTAAGGGAGTCAGGTGATCAGATCTTTGATCTAAGACAAAAAATGCAAAACAACTGTTTTAAATCAAATATTAATATAGTATTAGTACCAAACAGTAACATCTACTTTTAAGTTTTAAAGCTGCTTTCTTTCATACCTCATCAATTTCTCTTTTAAGACTTATTTTTATTAGTAGGTATTATTTATTAAAACTTTTCTATATGCCAGACACTTTGCTAAGGTTTTATATGTCTTTTTTAATTCTCACAAAACTCTGTTTTATCTCCATTTTGTAGCTGAGGAAACTGAGGCTTGAAGTTTAAGTAACTTGTTTGAAATCAAACAACTAGTGATTAATGATTTGATTTGCACCTAGGCAGTTTGTCTCCAAAAGCCTACTTCTTAACCTGATCCTATATTCCATTCCTCATTATTAGGCATTGTCTCAAAAAGAAGTGCTTTAACTTTAAAGAAAACTTATCTGAAATATGTGGTCAAGGAGAAATTGCCTGACTTGCCTGAGTTGTTTTGCTGGTACTTTTTTTTTTTTTTTAATTTCAACATTTACTTGTATATATTTGTGGGGTTTCAATACATGCATATACTGCATATATTGGAGATAGCATAGTTTTATAACTTTTCGTCTACCACTTCTCTCTCCTTGCAAACCCCTCCCTCCCAGCTTCTGGTAACCATTATTCTACTCTCTACTTCTATACTTCTATGAGAACCTTTTTTTTTAGATTTCACATATGAGTGAGATCATGCAGTATTTGTCTTTCTGTGCCTGACTTATTTCATTTATCGTGATGGTTTCCAGTTCCATCCATGTTGCTGCAAATGATAGGATATCATTTCTTTTTATAGCTTAGTAGTATTTCATTGTGTACATATACCACAGTTTTTTGTTTGGTTTTTTTTTTTTTAACCCATTCATCTGTTGATGGGCATTTAGGTTGATTCCATCTCTTGGTTATCGTGAATAGAGTTGCATGAACATGGGAGTGCATGTGTCTTTTTGATGTATTGATTTCATTTCCTTTGGTTATACACCCATTACTGGGATAGTTGGATCATAAGGTAGTTCTATTTTTAGTTCCCCAAGGAACCTCCATACTGTTTTCTGCAACCACTGTACCAAATTACATTGCCACCAGCAGTGTAGGAGGGTACCCTTTTCTCCACATCCTTGCCAGCATCTGTTATTTTCTGTCTTTTTGATAGTAGCCATTGTAACTGGGGTGAGACAGTATATCATTGTGATTTTAATTTGCATTTTCCTGATGATTAGTGTGACTTTGAGCATTTTTTCATGTGCTTCTTGTATGTCTTCTTTGGGAAATGTCTGTTCAGGTCCTTTGCCCATTTTTTAATTGGGTTACTTGTTTTTTTGTGGTTGAGTTGTTTGAGTTCCTTATATATTCTGGATATTAGCCCCTTGTCTGATGTATAGTTGGCAAACACTTTCTCCCATTCTGTAGGTTGTCTCTTTACTTTGTTGATAGGGTCCTTTGCTGAGCAGAAGCTTTTCACTTTGATGTAGTACTATTTGTATATTTTTGCTTTAGTTGCCTGTGCCTTTGTAGTCTCACTCAAAAAAGCACTGCCCATTCCCATTTTGTATAATGTTTCCCCTGTGTTTTCTTCCAATAGTTTCTGTTCTTAGATTTAGGTCTTTGATCCATTTTGAGTTGATTTTTGTGTATGGTGAGAGATAGGGGTCTAGTTTCAATCTTCTGCACGTGGGTATCCAGTTTTCCCAGCACCATTTATTGAAGAGGCTGTCCTTTCCTCAATGTATATTCTTGGCACCTTTGTGGAAAATCAGTTGGCTGTGAGTATGTGGGCTTATTTCTGTACTCTCTGTTCTGTTCCATTGGTCTATTTGTCTGTTTTTATGCCAGCACCATGATATTTTGGTTACTATAGCTTTATAGTATATTTTGAATTAAGGAAGTGTGATGCCTCCAATTTCATTCCTTTTGTTAAAGATTGTTTTAGCCATACGGGGTCTTTTGTGGTTCCACACAAATTTTAAGATTGTTTTTTCTATTTCTGTGAAAAATGTCATTGGTATTTTGATAGGGATTGTGCTTGAATATGTAGATTGCTTTGTGTAATATGAGGATTTTGATTATGTTAATTCATCCAATCCAAGAACATGGAATATCTTTCCATTTATTTGTGTCCTCTTCAATTTTTTTCTCCAATGTTTTATACTTTTCATTGTAGCAGTCTTTCACCTCTGTGGTTAAATTTATTCCTAGGTATTTTATTTTATTTGGTAGCTGTTGTAAATGGGATTACTTTCTTTATTTCTTCTTGAGCTATTTCATTATTGGTATTTAGGAAGGCTGTTGATTTTGGTGTGTTGATTTTGTATCTTGCTACTTTACTGAATTCATTTATTTTAGAAATTTTTTGGTGGATTCTTTAGAGTTTTCTATGTATGTGATCATTTCACCTGCAAACAGGGATAATTTGATTTCCTCTTCTAATTTGAATGACCTTTATTGCTTTCTCTTGCCTTACTGCACTGGCTAGGACTTCCAGTACTATGTTGAATAATTGAGTGGGGAAAGTGCATGCTTGTCTTGTTCCAGATCCTGGAGGAAAAACCTCCAATTTTTGTCCATTCAGTATGACATTAGCTGTGGAGTTGTCATATATGGCCTTTATTGTGTTGAGTTACATTCCTTCTATACCTAATTTATTGAAAGTTTTTATCATGAAGGGGTGTTGAATTTTATCAAATGTTTTTGTGCATTTATTGAAATGATCATATGGGTTTTTTTCCCCTTTATTCTGTTGATGTGATGTATTATTCTTATTGATTTTTATATGTTGAGACATCTTGAATGCTTGGGATGAATCCCACTTGATCGTGGTGAATGCCCTGTTTAAAGTGTTGTTGGATTCTGTTTTCTAGTATTTTATTGAGGATCTTTGCATCTGTGTTCATTACAGATATTGGTCTGTAGTTTTCTTTTTTTGTTGTGTCTTTTTCCAGATTTAGTATGAGGTTAATGTTGACCTCATAGAATGAGTTTGGAAGTATTGCCTCCACTTCAATTTTTTGGAAGAGTTCGAGAAGAATTGGTATTAGTTCTTTAAATGTTTGGTAGAATTTGGCAGTGAAGCCCTCTGTTCCCAGGGTTTTCTTTGTTGGGAGACTTTTTATTGCTCCTTCAGTCTGATCACTTACTGGTCTATTTAGGTTTTCTAATTCTTCATGATTCACCCTTGGTAAGTTGTATGTGTCCAGGAATTTATCCATTTCTTCTGGGTTTTCCAGTTTGTTCACATGTAGTTACATACGCCCACTACGAAGAGCAAGTTTTTAAATGAGATGCACCTGGGTCCAAAATTTTGAACAAATTATTAGCTTTTTTTATTTATACAGTTAGTATTATCACATCTACCTTGCAGGGATGTTGTGATGAATACGTGAGAGAGTATATATAGTGTACTTAGCACTTAGTAGGTGATTAATAAATAATAGTGATTAGTATTATCCTAACCTGATATTTTATAAAAGAGGTAGGAAATCTGAAGGTAGGAAGCCTTCAAAATATAATACTCTGGACTTCTTGGAAATTAAGAAAGTTAGCTCTAAGCAAGATTCATGCCAATGGGAAAGTCCTTGAATCCAGTTGTATACCTAGTGAGTGTAATAAGATAAAAGACTGCTAGAAATCTACTCAATATTCTCCTCCAGATTAGGAAAATACCATGATATTTCTCAATAATGAGGAAAAGTTACAAGAGTTCAAAGTGACTTGTTCTCATTAATGTCAGAGTACAATATAGAATACCAGGAAATTGTAAAAACTGCAGCCCATGGTCTTTTTTCTTAAGAAGTGATTTTGACATATCTGAAATCCTGAATTTAAACATGTTTGACAGGTCTGAATAGTAAATTTATAATATGGTTCTAACAAATCTGCCCATGACAGATCGGAAAGGGTAGAGGATCTGTTGTAATCTAAAAATAGGAGTTTACTTAGAGGACAAAAGATTTCATAGTAGGCAGAGTATTTCAAAGTAGAAGTATCAGAGAAAATCTGGGTTGTATAGTAAAATCATCCCTTAACACCTCATTCAGTTGGTTTCAGTTAATGTTTTATGTTTACCTCATAGTTCTTGATAAATGTCATTAGTTCCGTGAATCATGCAGTCCATTGAATGATAAGAGAAAGGTAAATCACATTTTAGAGTACACCTAATTGTCCACATTGCATAGTTGGTGCCATTTGGGCATGAGAGAGATTTTAGGTGGTATTTTCACTTGTTTTTTCTATTAATACTTGTGTTTTGAAAAAATATATATAATCAGCATATCAGACCCATTTACAGAATAAATATTAAGTTACCTCTTAAATTTAGTAAATAAACTTAAAAGTTTAAAAACAAGGTGAGTCAATGAAGAAAAACATCGAGTAGTGGTATAGATGGAGTGCTAATATGGCAAAAATTCTGGAAGTAATATCCACTGATTGAAGTTTGAGAAATATCATGTTACATAGTGTTTCAATTCAACAAGGCATATACAGGTGGGTGACTCCATGAACTTAAATATCTGTGGGACAATCCACTGAAATGTGGTGAGCACAGGCAAATAGAAAGACTACATGACATTATACAATTCAGTTCATCAGGAAAATGCTGAGAAATAATAGCAGCTTCTGGATCAAATGCGTGTTCTACAAAGACCTACAGGCGAGGGCTACGTGGTTCCTCAAGCCCGGTCTCCCTATATTCAGGTATCTTGGTCAACCTGCACACTGTCATATGCTTGTGTGCTGACAGACGTGTGGTGGGCCGTGCCATATCTGCTCCATTCTGAGAAGCTTTTCAGAGGAAAAACTACAAGACAGAGTACAGAACATTATTTCAGAAACGTTTGTGTGAAAAATTGCTTTAAATTGGAGAAGACGCTGTAATATCGAATAAGTACTATTAGTTTTTTTTTTTTTTTCGTTCTGTCACTACCTTAAACATTAGAGGTAGAAGCAAAATTTAAATTTAAATCTTAATGGCCTGATAATATTGTGCATCATTCTTTCTTTGTAATGGCAACCTTGATGTACCAATCCAGAAAGGTCTGAGTATTCTAGTTAGTTGCATATGTTGTCAGATCCCCCACTTAAACTTGTTTTCTTTGGACATGGGAAGATGTGTTAGTCATTTTGAGACTGTTATACAGCATTTAGTAGACGGCCGGTAGGTGTGCTAGGAGTATCAGAGAAAGATTCTTGGAACACATGGAAATTTGAGCAAGTGAGAGAGTAAAACAGTACACGGGACTGCACTGACCCCTTACATACGTGTGAAAGAGACGGGAGTGGCAGTGAACTAAGTAATCTCACTGGGACAAAGAACCTTCTGGGGGACAGTAGAACACCAGGCTGATTATTTCTGGAGAGTTTAACACACAACATTCACACGATACAGTCCATGGTCATTGTTATTTTCTTTCTGAAATGGCAACCATAGGTATTTAGTAGACTTTACATGAAAGAGAACAGCATCTCACATAAATAGTAGTGGATTAATTTTACTTAGTTTGCTTTTTTCTTTCTTTTCTTACATTAAAATTGCAAGGAGAAAGAAGTTAAACCTCTTCTTTTAAGCCCCGTCTCCCCCCAAAATGAGTAGTCTCACAAACTTTCTTAGGGATTTCTAAAAATGAGTGTTAGCTAACCTGCCTTAAAGTGCCAGCAATATACTAAACATGGGACAAGGCTAAGAAGGTGTAAATGTCCCTGAGACTTTTTAGGAAAATTGGAAGTCTTATGAAGATAACTATGTGAAAAGCAATTTATTGGCATTTACCTTAGGAGACCTGAGAGTCACCGAAAGAAGACTACATCAAAAATGCACCTTGAAGTGTGACTAAGGGAGGCGTTGAAGGGTTTGTTTTAATAAGCAGCTGGAGCCTCTGGCGGATGCCTTACTACATTAATTTTCCAAGTTGTTTGGGTGGGTCACAATTTCACTCCAACATCCTGTCTGCAAATGCTAAATAAATACCCAGTTCACGTCAGACTAGAGAACTAACGTACTAAGTAATGTCATTTAAGAAATCAGAATGCTTAAATTATTTTCACTTGATAATTCACGTCCAAAATAATTGAAGTTGGCACACCCAGAGGAATATATATTTTCCCTGTAAATGTTCAGATAGGCGGGGTAGTCAAATGTTCCTTCTGTTAGAACCCATTGGAATCTGCTTAGATTATATCTACTATAATAGAACCGTTTTTATTTCAGATGTAGAAAGTAGGGCAGGTTTTGGTCTTCAAAATAATGAGACACTGACATGATATAAAGCTTAATTTCCTACTGAAGAGCTCTTAAGAATTAGCAAACCCAGAGTCTTTGTGTACAGAAATGAATGAAATTTGCATATCATTTTTAAAAAAAAGAAAATTTAGAAAACATTGTGCAAGGAAACAGCCTCAGTACGTGTAGCCACTTGTCTGGCAATAACACATGAGATTTTTCACTTTAAACATTCCAGCAGGACCTGATGCAGCAACGCCTGCTACACTGTGCTGAATGTTTAAGAGGCAGCTTACATCTCTACTACCAACCTCAAATGTGACATTTCATTAAATCTGCTCAAAATGAACAGCTGCTAAGTCCTCAGGTCCTTTCAACTTTGCTTCTGAAGAGAAACTTTAGTTGTCAGTGCTTTAGTGCAGTGCTTTGAGAAAATGACTTTTTTGTTTGTTTTTGGTAAACAACTCAATGGCAAGGGGTGCGTTCCCTATAAAGGTGCTCATAGAATCTTACCATGAATTACACAGACACTTAATTTCCCAGAAGAGGAAGTGGCTTTATAAGTTTCGAGAGGTCTCCTGTCTGCTTGGCTGGTTTACAGTCCCGGTCTCCCCCTTTGTAAGTTTGAGCAATTGAGGCGGCCGGACCGGGCACTGGGTGGTTTTTTTTTTTTTTTTTTTTTTCTTCTCACTGCCCTGCAATGTTTTGAACTGCCTTCTTACAGACGTCATACAGCCCTTGAGGAATAGTTTCCGCCTGGTGTGATTGAATGATAATTCTCATTCACAAAGGCTTTGATTCTAAGCAGGGGTCACACGGAAATTACATTCGCAGGTAATCCAGCCCCCCCACCGAAGTGTGGAGAGCTCTGTTCCTGCACTGACTTCTTTGCTCCACGAAGAAGAGTGTTTTCCTGTGGTCGCTCTGAAACGGAACTTCCTTCCTTGACAGCTCTCCTGCGTTGCAGTACCTCCCGGTCATTTTCTTTTCCTTTTTCTTGACCTGAGTACTTTTACTGTTGGAAACCTTTAAACCTGTGATTATGGAGTTGCAAAAAAGAGGAGATGAAGTGACTCTTTCACTGTGCTGGTTTCCCTTGTGACCCAGATGAAGAATACATTCAAAATTCAGTTCCTCCCTTGGCAATGCAAGACAGAAAAGAAACTGTCACTTCCGAACAGCCTAGTATTGGAGTAAATTCAGTATGAAAGAGGAAAGCGCTCCTGCGTGTTAGAACCTTCCCTATGAGCTGGACTGAGGGCAGGAGGTGGACTCCAGGGAAAACAATTGCTTCAAGCAGCTTCCCTTGGAAATAGAATATATTAAAATTTTTCTTTGTACAAAGACAGCTGAAATGTATTAATCAGAATATTTGAAGGCTTTTTTTTTTCCTTTCTTTTTTC
>NW_007746316.1:0-676 GCF_000696425.1 Galeopterus variegatus | reverse complement strand
TATTAAAAATATAACTATTATGTGCATTAGCAAGCTCATCTATATATGTGTAAATATCTACATATCCATTAAACACCAGTTTGCTCAATTTCTAAAATATGGCAAATAAGCATTCAATACTGGGCAGATAGAATTTTCTGAATTATATTGCAGCTCAGACCAATAAAAGATTGCTTTTTTGTTGTTCTCTCCTCTTAAGATTATAAAAATCCAGGCTGGCTGAGCATTCCTATTTTGGCTCCACGATCACGGGGAACTCATTTGCTAGGCTAAAATGACGAGCTTTAAAATTGAGAATAAAAAATATGTAACAACATTGATTAACATGTTGGAGGGAAAATTACTCCTAACTCATGTATCCCATCCCTGACTATTCTCATTTTCAACCTAACATAAATATGTTAAATATTTAAGTACATGGCATTCTGTACTCTGCTCTTCATTTAACATCTCAGTATTTTTCTATTTTCCTAAATAATACTTCCAGCTTCTATTTTATTGAATAACTTTTATAATGAGAACCCTGCAGAGAATTTTACATACATTATTTATTTATAACAACATTGAAAGGAAGGAGTTGTGAATCTAAATTTTACAGATGAAAAAATAGTCTATAAAATAACTTGGGCAAGGCCATATAATGAGCAACTGCCTGGGAAGCTTGGGTTAGAACACT
>NW_007746315.1:0-13634 GCF_000696425.1 Galeopterus variegatus | reverse complement strand
GCTCAAAGCCCATCTCTTCTGAGCATTGAGAGAGCCCAAAGTGGTTAATCTCCCGCCGAAACCCTCAAGCAAGAGGCATCCCTTCTTTGGGAAATTAACCCCGAATTGGGGTTCTCTTCCTGGGTTTATTTTCCAGACCAGGAAGTTACAGGAAGAGAACATAGGTGGGGTTATAGTTTAACAGTTTAGGCTGGTAACTTTCAGTGGAACAAGTCAGATGACATTCCAGTAAGGCAATTAAGTGTTCCTATCAACACAAGCTTGATCTTAGCAAACATTCCTTCTTACATGTTCCTATCAACACAAGCTTGATCTTAGCAAACATTCCTTCTTACATGTTCCTATCAACACAAGCTTGATCTTAGCAAACATTCCTTCTTACATGGTCCTCTCAACACAAGCTTGATCTTAGCAAACATTCCTTCTTACAGCAATTTCTCAGTATCTTTACAGAACAATCAGTAACTAGTCTGTCCTTGAGCCAGCAACCTTGCTGTGCCACAAATCTTTATCAGATGTATGATTTGCAAATATTTTCTCTCATTCTGTAGGTTGTCTCTACTCTGTTGACTGTGACCTTTGCTGCACAGAAACTATTTAGTTTGAAATAAACCCATTTGTCTATTTTTGATTTTCTTGCTTGTGCTTTTGGGGTCATATCCAAAAACTCATTGTCCAAACCAACGTCATGGAGCTTTTCCCCTATGTTTTCTTCTACATAATAGTTTTTCAGTTTTCTTCTCTTTATGATCAGTGCTTAGCACAGTACCTGACACATAAGGACTCAATAAACACTTGCTGATGAGCAGATTCTGTGGTTTTAAATTGTAATTTAGTTATAAGTGACACGTCCTGGAACCATACCACCCTCTGGTGGAGGGAAATGCAGACATCAGGAAAACAGGTTTTACTGTGCTCATGGGTTTGTGTACGGCTTTCCCTGCAGCCCCATCACTGTGTCTCTCACAGCACAGAAGTACACTGCAGAGTCACTCCCAAGGGCAGATGGTTTCTTCAGGTGGAAAGAGTTTTGGCTCTTATTAAATTCAGCCTCAAAACCATAGCTGCCTTTAACCAGATTGTCCCCTGTGATGTATTTCAGAAGGAACTCGAGGCCTTGGTTGGGATATTGGACATACCAAAAGAGATAAGGGTTCCCAGAAGATGAATAGGTGCATTTCACAGTCAGAGGATCCCCTTCGGTGACAGTGACTTGATCTTCCAGCTGAGTCACCGACTGAGCTCTCAGTCCACCTGTAAATGGATCCATTTTGCATCAGTGAAGCTGCTAAAGAAAATATAAGTGGATCATACAAGTGGAAGATTGGAAAGGGATATTACTCACTCAATGTGAAGAGAATCACAAGCTCCGAGATGTGTGCAGAGGTCACGGCTCTAGCTGAGCTCGCTCCTTTCCAGTGCATCTTGGCTGGAGATATGGCCCCACCCAGAGAGTGGGCTGTCCAAGAGGGACCAGCACCCCTGTGTCAGCACAAGGTTTTTAGATATGGCCCTTCCTCAGGGAAGCTGGTGCTTCCTGGCACCTGTGCCTTCTTTCTGTTACTCTTGGTCCGGGCTCCTCAAAGCTCTGTGGGGAGCAAGACTGCTGTTCCTCTTGTATCCGGGGTGAACTTCTCACTACGTCGCCCCCTAGAGCCCACACACAGGACCGGGTGACTTTATTGTCAAGTAGCCGGTGCTTCCTGTCTTGTCATGGGGCAGACATCTGGATGTTTACATTTTCCATGAGGAAAATAGGGGAGGAATTTAGCATTCAAAGGAGAGGAAACAGAATTTGTGAATCAAAGTGTAAAAGATGCATGCTGAGTGGGTCAAGCTTTAAATGGTATATGTTCCCTTATGATCATGTACAGACAGAGAGAAGGGAAATAGAATATTTTAATAGGATAGGGAAATACATAGGAAAAAGACAGGAAAGTGAAGCTTTGGGTAAAGAGGGAGAGAAAATTTAAAATAAGAGATAAGAGAAAGCAAAATAGGAGAAAAGAGTAAGGCAAGAAAAGAGAAATGACAAGAAAAAAATACAAACCTTGCTCTTCTCTTTAGAAGGAATTTAGAGCTGGCTTCTATGTAAACCTCTTTGACCGAAATATAAATCATAACCAAAACAGCATGGTACTGGCAATAAAAATAGACACTCAGAACAGTGGAACAGAATAGAGAACCCAGATATCACCCCTCAGGCTTACAGCCATTTGATATTTGACAAAGAGAACAAAAACATACATTGGGGAAAAGACAGCCTCTTCAATAAATGGTGCTGGGAAAATAGGATATCCATAGGCAGAAGAATGAAACTAGACATGCACCTCTCACTATATACCCAAATCAACTCAAACTGGACTAAAAACTTAAATATAAAACATGAAACTGTAAAATATTAAGGGAAAACATAGGGTAAACACTTTGGGAACTTGGTCTAGGCACAGACTTAATGAACAAGAGCCCAAAATCACAAGAAACAAAAGAAAAAATAAATAAATGGGACTATATCAAACTAAAAAGTTTCTGCACAGAAAAGGAAACAATTAACAGAGTGAAACAACAACCTACAGAGTAGGAGAAAATTTTCGCTAGCTATGCATCCAACAAGGGATTAATATCCAGAATATACAGGGAATTCAAGTAATTACAGGTTAAAAAAAACAACCCAATTTAAAAATGGGCAAAGGAGCTGAATAGACATTTTTCTAAGGAAGACAAACAAATGGCCAACAGGTACATGAAAAAATGCTCAACATCACGAATCATCAGAGTAATGCAAATTAAAACCATTTTGAGATATCATCTCACCTCAGTTAGACTGGCTATAATCAAAAAGATGGAGAATAACAAATGCTGTTGAGGATGTGGAGAGAAGGGAACACTCCTGCACTGTTGATGGGACTGTAAATTAGTACAAGCACTATGGAAAACAGTATGGAGGTTTCTCAAGCAACTACAGATAGATCTTCCATACGATCCAGCAGTCCCACTTCTGGGTATATATCCAGAGGAGCTTGGACAAACTATAAAAACATTATCTGTGGAGAAAAGTCAGTTAAAGATTAGAACAATAATCATAGCAAAAGATGTTACAGATGAATCTGTGGGTGTTTATGTGTTTTTTAAAGCTCCTGTTTTATTGTCCAGAGGTCCAAAATGAGTCCCACAGGAGCACTTATCAATGAGAGGTCTATTGTCAGCACGTTCCCCTGATGCAGTTGTCCCTTTTACCAAAATTATCATTTCCTTGATTTCCAAAAACAAAAAGCTTTAAATCCTCTGTAACGTATATGATTTAAATACACAAAACCAGATGCCAAAGAAGGGTAAGTTTATTTTTCCATAACTAAATTTAATTTCTATTTAAAGCCCCATTCTACCAGGTATCAGAAACTAAATCTCAGTCAAATTACCTTACCTTACCTTTTCCTGGGACTGTGCCTAATTCTAGGCAATTTATATTGTTCCAAGACATTATAGGGAAAGCAAATGTAATTTGGACCTTGGGATCATTATCTACCAACAGGCATCTGCTGAATGTTTTAATTCACATCTAACTTTTAATCTGTCCACAAAGTACATTACTGGGTTCTTGTCTCAATTATACCCATGCTTCTCTTGAACTTACAGGAAATCCCACATTTGTAAAAAATACTGACTGCAAATATTCCTATATCATATAAGTATTAACAAGAACCAGCAGTTAAAAAAAATTTTTAAAGCCCTAAGTATCTCAATTCTAAAGAGAGCTTCCAATTATTGAGGTCAGATAAATTCTCCCAGGAATTAGTAAGAAATGTCAAAACTAATCCTATTGCAATCAACCTTCACCACATCCCACTAGCTACCCGTGCAGTCTATATAAAGAGAGAATTGGGGAAAGTGAAAGGTAAGCAGAGGCAGAAGTGGTGGGGAAAGAGGAGAGAACTTGGAGATTTTAGTTTTGGGAGAGCAAGCCTTATGGTGGAGGACTTTTCCCTTCTGGTCCTTTGGGAGAGCTGTGGGTATTTTTCCCCCACCTCAAAGCCAATGTTGAGAGATAGAATGACTACAGGAAAATTATCCATAGAGATTGAGAAGGGTGTGCCTGCAAGAGCTAAACATGTGGTGAGCTACGGGACCTGGGCCCACTGCAGTGCTGCTACAATGTTGCCTTAATGGCCTGGTCCCAACTGGTCACTTCATTGGTCATTTCATTTCCTGCAATTCAGTTGCCAGGGCTTCAAAGACATGGTTTTCAATTATGCTCTTTTCCCTTACAACTTTTATGAAGGATAAAGCTACCTGAATCCTAGAATTCAAAGCACTTAAAGCACCTTCCATTGTAACCTTCCCTTTATGCCTTACTGCTGTCAGAGCAAAACAGAGAGTGGTCAGGGAGTTCTTTGGAGAGGTCACATATATCCCTTGGAGGAAGGGATGTTCTTTCACATAGAAATTGATGTCCGTCTCTGGTCTAGAGATTTATATAGCAAGACCTGATGGAGCAGCATTTTTTTTTTTTTTAGCAAGAAGTGAAAAACCATGGCATACTAATTGTATGCATTTCGTGGGGCTATCATAGTAAAGTACCAAAAACTGGGTGGCTTAAAACAACAGAAAGGTATTGTCTCACAGTTCTGGAAGTTAGAAGTCCAAAATCCAGGTGCCAGCAGTGTCGTGCTCTCTGACACACCCACGTGAGAATCCTTCCTTGCTTCTTCCAGCTTCTGGTGTTTGCCAGCAATCCTTGGTGACCCTTGGTTTATAAGTGCATCTCTCCAGTCACATGACTGTCTTCTCCCTGTGCCTCTTCACGTTGTCTTCCCTCTTTGCATGCCTGTCTCTGTGTCCAAATTTCCCCTTTTTATAAGGACAACAGTCATTTTGTATGAAGGCTCATCCTAAAGATTTCATTCTAACTTTATTACCTCTACAAACACGCTGTTTCCAAATAAGGTCACATTCTGAGATACTGGGGGCTAAGACTTCAACATATTTGGGGGGTAGGAGTGCTGGGGGACTCAATTCAACTCATACTAACCCTTGGAAGAAAATGAAAGAGACAGCATTCCAAACTCTGCCCCTTCTCTGTGGTGCCCTGATCCTCAGAAGGTACAGAAGAATACCCTAGGTGTTTTCCACGGCCCCTCCAAAAATAGTAGCAGTGAGGTCAGAGGAAGAAGGGCCCAACGGAACACAAAGTAAGCCCTACCCAGAGAGCGAGCTGGGGTCTTGGATCACTGGTGGAGCCAATAGAAGACCTGGATACTTCTCTGAGGACCGTTGAAAAGTTCAGGTGAGTCTAGATACTGCCCCCAAGTAAACTTTACCATTGGTGCAGACACAACCAGCAGCTGACACAGCAGACCAGTCCAGAGACTTCAGACAGCTGCATGCCACCTACACTGGCCTGTCAGGTAAGCTCTCCAGCTTTCTCGGGATCCCTACAGTAGCTTTTTCACCAAGGTATTTTTCATTTTGTTTTGATTTTATGGGAAGTAAAAGAAAATAACAATCTTTTATTCATTTTATTTAATTACATGTATTGATTGTACAGATTTATGAGGTACAGAGTCCTATTTCAATACATGTATACAAAGTGTGATGATCAAATCAGAGTAATTAGCATATTCATTATTGCAAAAATTTATCATTTCTTTTCTCTGTGTTAAGAGCATTTGAGCTCCTCTCTTCTAGACAATTGAGAACATAACATAAATTATTGTTAATTATAGATGCATAGCAGTCTTAATATACATACAAACTTTCAGGATTTGAGAGTAAAGGAGATTTTACTCTCCTGTAGATGCTTCTCTCCTTGTCACCGTAGAACTGGGAGCTTCATAACGTTATACCTTTAAGACTGAGATTTCACCGCTGCTCTTTTTGTAATTCCTCTCCTATCGACTGCATTTTCCCCTTCTTTTATTTTACTCTTTTTCAATTTTCCCCTTTGGGTAATAATGCTTTTAGTGGTCTCCATGTGAGCTTGAAAAAAACTGGTAGGAAGACTAGTTGTTGACAGTTTAAACTATAGAATCAAAACACCAGTGTAAAAGGTAGGGTTTTCAATATACCACACACACATACTATACTCCTCCGCGAACTGGAAAGGACCTCTCAAAGGAATTTTCTGTCTCCGGTCCTGCTTGCCAAATCTATGAGAGGGCCACACAGGTATTCAGTATTTACTGAGCCACTACCATACACATGGCACTGTGCAGAACACCCTCAAAAAAGGATCACACGTGGTACCTCTTCTCAAGAATTTCATTTGAATAAAAAAATAAGATTAACACACTTTTAAGCAAGGAACAACCCAAAATAAAATATGCTTTAAAAAGTAGTACAAGCATACCAATTTATATTTATGTACAATGGAGATACTTGGATATTATTAAAATTTGAGTTAAGAGCCAATCTATTTAAGACATCTTGGTAAAGCTTATGACATTTAATATTATTGGAATGTTCTGTCCTCTATGGTCAGCAATCTGCCCTTCACTTTTTATTCCAAATGTAAATATCTACTGAAAGTCTACTATGTAGGCAAACGGTAGCTCTGTGGGGTTCACTTTCTGAAACCTTTCTCTATTACTATAATTCTAAATGAAAGGAAGTAGAGAATAGTGGTCAATGCCTCAAGATATAGGGTTCAAAATCTGGGATTCCCAGATCTAACCTGACTGAGCAGAGGAATATCCAGTGAGACCTTTATGGAAAATATAGACTTCTGGGCCCCATTCCTGCAGACCCTAATTCAGTTCATCTGGAATATAGCCCCCAAAATACTATTTTTTCACAAAACAACTGATCTAGGAAAATAAAAAGGGTTAGGAACCATTCATTGGTCTGTCCTAGGGCATTGGTCTCCAAAGTTGGAGGGACGCATCTGGGATAGGAAGACCAAGATAATTAACATGGGTATAGGAAGAATATATTACACATACAAATAGTACCATCTGATTTGTTTTTAGTTCAAAAATTGGGAAGATTTAGTTCTACTGATATTTCATATACTGACTGACACTGGCATCCTCAATGAGTCTGTATGTCATATTATAAACAAAGTATCCTAAGGCGAAGATTGAGGTTCCAAATGCAGGGCTGTTGATAGCAGCCACTCACTCATTCATTCATTCCCTTTCTGCTCCTTATTATAGTACCCAATGTTACCTAAATCACCCTTTACAAAATGGACACACGTCTTGAAAATATTCTGCAAAGAGACTGAAGCTAGCAGATAATATTTAAAATGCAAGCACAGAAAGCAATAAGAAAATGGAATAGTTGACATGCCTCTTACTCCTATCACAAGTTCATCATCAGCCAATTTGTGAGGGACAAAAAAAAATTTAATCAGATACCAAAAGAAATAAGTCAAAAGTATTTCAAATATCAAGAAGACTATTAGAAATATAGCCTTACAGCACCATTATTGATAATGAATCACTCCCTAAAAGCATATTTTCCTATAGACATTTGCAAATATATAGTGTGTCTGGATTCTTTTTTTTTTTTTTTTTTTTTTTTTTTTTTTAAAAAAAAAAAAAAACCAAATATATTTTAAAAAATTTATAAAAAAAAATATTTTTTTTTATAAATTTTTTAAAATATATTTGGTTTTTTTTTTTTTTTAAAAAAAAAAAAAAACCAAATATATTTTAAAAAATTTATAAAAAAAAATATTTTTTTTTATAAATTTTTTAAAATATATTTGGTTTTTTTTTTTTTTTTTTTTTTTTTTTTTTCTGATAGCAATGCCAAATGGAAAAGCTTGGGGAAGGCTGAATTCCGGGGTAAAGAAGTTATTGCTCATCTCTTTTCTACCTCCTGCAAAGACTGTGATCTCTCCTCATTTCTGTTCAGCTCTTCATAGGTTCCCTGCCTCTGTGTGCTCCAGAGCACAGTAGTAAACGGCAGCATCTGCCTCTTGCACCTGCAGGATGAGCAGTGATGAAGAGAATCGTTCATATGTCATGTTGTACCGTCCCTGCTGAGAAGGCCTTGAACCCTTAACAAGGAGTCTTGGAGCACATCCTGGGGAGTGAAGGTACCAGAAGAAGTTGTAAGCATTGGACACAGAGTGATTGCAGGAGATTTCCACCACAGCTCCCTCTGAAGATGCCACAGTAGAAGGCTGAAACACTTGGTCCCTGCTCTCTGCAACTGAAGGAAACAAAAAAAGGTTGTCACTTTTATGCTGCTATTTGGTTTGCTGATTGCCTTTTAAGTATAGTATTAATAAATCTGGGTTTTGTTTTTTAATTTTAAAATGAGTTCAAATTTTAAAACAATGGCATATGCTTTTCCAAGACCAGATGGTGCAGGAGTTTACTCACCCTTCCAGAGAGAGTTGAGGAGAAACCCCAGCCACACTGCTTCCAGAGTACTCAGCAAAGCCATGGCCAAAATACAGCTGGTCTCACCAGCACACAGATTGAAGGCTACCTGTCTTGCATTTTCTTCTTTGTGTCAGTGACATCATCAGACAGAATCTACAAACTTTAGAAGAGTGGCTACAGTTGTGAGGCTGCTTAATAATGACTTCAACCGTGTTTTGTTATGAGAAGTTAGTCATAAAAGGGAATGCACCCTTTCAGAGGCCACCATAGTTGTGCAAATTTAGTCATTCAGGAAGTTTCCTTCCTTTTCTAAGGGTGTGTGAAGGAGTCGCATAATCGATGGGGCACAGCTTCACCATTAAAATTAAAGTGAGGGCCGGCCCCGTGGCTCACTCAGGTGAGTGCAGCGCTGGGAGCGCCGAGGCGGTGGGTTCAGATCCTATATAGGGATGGCTGGTGTGCTCACTGGCTGAGTGTGGTGTGGACCACACCATGCCGAGCGTTGCGATCCCCTTATAGGTCCAAAAAAAAAAAAGTGATATATTTACACAAAAAATATACTTAATCTCATCACGTGTGACATGATGACATGCTAACATGTTAAAAATAAGGAACATGAAATCTTAGTAACTGCAGTAGATAAGACATGGGTTTTTAAAGCACAAAAGTTACTATGTAAATCTAAGGATCAAAATTTGACTACTTGCATTCAAAGTGATCTCTGGAACAAGTATGGGGGGAAAAATCTGGTGGTGTTTTTCTGTAACCAAAAGAAGCAAAAACTACATTTGGAGATAATCTTTCTTGGATGATACCTATTCGCATTTTACAACCTGAGTCTGTCCCCTTCGTTATTACTATAAGGCTTACTACAAAGTTCTTCCTCTGTTTTTTAATTATTTTGTGCAGATTTTCTTGAAATTTTATTTGGAAAAGTGAACACAGTGTGTGTGGCAATTCAACGTTAATAGAGTTTTTAATGTGACCTCCGCCACCTAGTGGACTATGTAGGAACTGACGAAAAATCATGTCTCCATGCAGCCTCTGAGACAAGACTTTTACAGCTTCAAGAGATGTATGTCTTTTGTTTTTAATCAAAATTCCTCATCCTTATTTAATTTCCATAGGGTTATAAAGCATATCCAGAGGAAATAACTGCCTTCTTGGAAAGCCTTCTGGTTTTAAAAAATGTTCTTCAATTAGATGCAGGGCTATCACATACCTACTTCTATGGAGTAACTCACTTCTCTTTCCCATCCTAAGAAGTCTGCTTTATGCATTCCCTTTCCTTATTTAATAGTCTTCCAGGTCAGGGAAAATTGGTTTCTTCCCTAATCTTTTCTCCTTTCTTACTGAGAGAATCCTTAATGGTAACAAGATGGTTGTTTAGGTCCAACGGTGACATTTTGTTTATATTTATAACCTCAAAAAGCTTCCAAATAAAATCCAGAATTCCGGTATGGCTGTAAGTGAGGGCAGAAAAATCAAAGGGAAGTGGGCACAAACACACTTAGTGGAAGGAACAACGTAGCTCCTGTGATCAATTTCAGCTCTGAAATTTCTCACAACTAACACAGAAGGGGAAATACAAAAGAAATGCAATTATACATGTAAGTTAATTAAGTGTTCAAACAACTTCTTACTGAAGCCAAATAGTACAAAGTCATGGATAACTTAAAAACAATTTTTACATTACTGGTTATTTACTTCTGTTTCAAAGTTTCTAATCAGTGCACAGTGTTTCAGCATGTGCATCCACCACATTTACTTACACAGTCCCCTAGTGACAGATTCATAGGATGCCTTTAACTCCCACAAACACAGCAATGAGCATATTTTTATGTTTCTCTCTATTAACTGTAAGATTTTCTTTGGGGTCTGTTTCCAGCAAGGATTGTTTAATAATAGTATATACACATACTCAATTTCACTAAGTAATGATTCAAAGTAGCTGTAATCATTTACACTCCGGCCAGCAGTGCAGTCTTTCCACATCCTCGACAACATTTACTATTATAAAACAGTCTGATTTTACCAATATGCTCAGTGTGGAGTCTCATTTTAATTTGCACTACTCTGATTATTAGTGAAATTGTGCCATCTGTATTGCACCATCCTATATCGTCTGTATAAATAATTTACCCATTTCTAAATTAGGCCTGTAATTTTTCTCAGTAAATCACAGGAGTTCCTTATATATTGATTCTTTGATGTGTTCAATGTCACAAATATCTCTTTCCAGTGTAGTCCCAGTCTGTTAACTTTGTCTATGGTGTCTTTTCTCTTTTTTTTAAGGGAAATCCTTAATTTTGAAGGAATCAAAGTTCTCACTTCTTTTTCACCTTATTGAGCTTTGGGGATCTTGATTTAGAAATCATTCCCCACCCCAAGGCCACAAATGTATTTTCTCACATTGTATTTTACTACTTTTACAGATTTTTCTTTTACATTTAGGTTTTCAATCATCTGAAATTTGCAGATGTATGTGGTATAAGAAGAGATCCCACTTTATATTTCCTCATAGACAGGACAGTTTTCCTAACACTATTTACTAAATAATCCACCTTGCCCCACAGATTTGTGGTACCATCTCTATCATATACAAATCTACCTGTGAACTTGGTTCATAGTTAACTATTGAACTTTCTGAGTTTTATAATTTGCTTCATTGATCTAGTTGTTTCTTTCTGAAAAGAAAGAAAACCATACTGTTTTATTATTTTAGTTTTATCAGGACCCCTTTTTTATCAGTCAAATATTCAGATGCAATTCAATAAAAGTCACTCTGGCTAGTTTAAGCAGAAGAGGAACAAATTAAGAGATATTAAATAGCTCACAGACTCTCCAGAAGAGGTAGGTAAAGATTTGATGCTATACAGCCAGAAACAGTGCTCAAACACACCACAGGAAATGCTCTAAACAAACCATCAAATGTCACGCTACTCACCCCAACACCACAAATTCGCTAAACCAGAAACAAAGATACTCAGTACTGAAAACCCAAAGTTCTTCCATTGCTGCCCCAAAAATGCTAGGCACAGTGCCTACTACGCACACGAAAAGATACATCTGCACACCTGCTACTGGAAAACTACAATGAACAGCAGTAGTGATGGTGGCCTTCCCTGTCTTGCTTCTGATCATAGAGAGAATGCATCTAAAATGCCTCCATTGTTGAGACTTCCTTTGTAGCCTAGTACATGCTCAGTTCCTTAGGATGTTCCGTGGGTGCCAGAATGGAGTATACAATTTCTGTACATCTCACAACGTTCCTTTAGAATATATTTCAATCAGCTTCTACCTCTAAACTTCTGTCTATATAGAGAGCTCAAAATTAGTACAAGGAGTCCAGTGGAGAGCAGATGCTATGCCTCACCCTTCACTCTTCACCTTAGTCTCTTTAGTCATCAAAATTTTTTCTCCCTTCTCCAATTTACAAAAAAAAACTTTCATTTATGAAAGGATAAAAATTAATGCAAGTGCAGAAGGAAGGGAAAAGAAAAGAGGGGGATGGGGGTATTGTTGATTTCACAGGCAGCAGCCATCCAGAATGCCTTTGTATGGACTGAACAGGCATTGTTAAATGATCTCTGTGCAATTTATCTGGACTTAAATATAACATTTATGACAAGATAAAATTCTAATCTATTTGAATTTGTCTAAAGTTCTAAGAGAACTTCATTTGTTTAGGACAGTGATTAGAGAAGAAAATAACACCAAGTAGGCTTCAAGGAGGGGAAAATGTGATTATTATTATTACAGGGAGGAGTGTGTGGGGATGAGGTGAGAGATACGTAAAGAAAAAGAGAAGGCAAATAATAGCGGAGCCTCCTAGATTGCAAAAAGCAACATACATACAATGTGACTTTATCTGTGAATTCCTCAAATACACCTTTATAAAGTCTAATAAAAGTTATTTACTTACTGTAATTGGGTTTTGTCATGGGAAATTATAAAAATACTGTGCTCTGTGACCCAAGTTAATTGAGGCATGACAGAATATCATGAATGAGGTCAGTTGAGATGGCAGAGTAAAGACCTCAAAAAAGTCACCTCTCCATAAAAGCAATGACAACACTGGCAAAAAAAAAAAAAAAATGTCCAAATCAACTTTTTCTGGACTCTAGAAATTAACCAAAGATGTGTAATAATCCAGGGAGTATTTACTTAAGAAAATTGGCTGAATCTTGATAAGAACGGTGAGCAGCTTTGTGGCATTTTTAACTTGCCCTGTTCTCCTCTTCTCACCAGATAGCCAGTAGCCTTAAAAACCAACAGCACTGCCATTATCATGAATAACAGCAGTCCAGCAGCCAGGAGGGGCCAAAACGGGTTTGAAACTCCCCAAAAACACTATTCTCAGAGAACTGTTGTTATTTGACCTGTCTGGCCCATCGCTGGAACCTCCATTGGTAAGATTTGCTTTTATTTGACTGGCTGATTGCAAATAACCTTTTTCGGGGTGGGGAAGTATTTACTGAAAGCAGTAAGCACCAATTGTTTAACATCACCACTGCCTGAGTAGTGATAACAATGAGACAAACAAGAAGCTGACCAAAACATTTAAAGGAAAAGCTGAAGATTTAAACGTCCAGAGCAGGCTATGAAAATTTCTTATGGATTCCTGGGAATGTCGATGGCCATGCACAAGTATAGTGAAGGCTGTATACAGATCAAAGGTCATTTGAAGGTCCAGGAGAGACAAGAGAAGGACCTAATCTCTCATCTAAGGCTGACCTTGAGGCTCTGTGAAAGCAAGAAGTGAAGGCTAAAGCACAGTTGCAAACTGGCTGGCTAAATATCAGAGGAATGCCAAAACACACACACACACACACACAAGTCCATAAGCAAAGGGTGAGAAACCAACTGGTTTCAGATATTTAAAGAAATCTCTGTCTCATCATCAGCTGATCATTATGCTATGCTAACCAAGCAGAAACTTCAGTGGCCATACATGACAAAGAATACAGACTTTACAAATTAGTTCAGGAAAGTCAATCAAAAACCTTACAGCAAACAGAATAACAACCAGCAACAATAAACCACAAAAGGGTGGGTGATCTTATTTCCAGTGCTGCCACATTGTTTTAAATGTCAAAAAACATAAAATTTTAAAGATAAATAAATAAAATGCTTCAATACAAAAATAAAATAAACAAAATGTCCAGTTTTTAACAAAAAAAAGATAACATATGCAAAGAAACAAGAAAATATGGTCCATAGAAAGGAAGAGTCAGGGAGGCAAGATGGCGACGGGTCTGAGCGGCCGTGACAGGAGACAGCGCGATCCTGTGAGCCGTG
>NW_007746314.1:12589-13636 GCF_000696425.1 Galeopterus variegatus | reverse complement strand
GTAAACTCATCAGACCAAGCACATCGATCTAAGTAAACTCATCAGACCAAGCTCATCGATCTAAGTAAACTCATTAGACCGAGCTCATCGACCTAAATAAACTCATCAGACCGAGCTCATCGATCTAAGGAAACTCATCAGACCGAGATTATTGATCTAAGTAAATTCGTCAGACCAAGATGATCGATCTAGGAAAACTAATCAGACATAGCTCATTGGTCTAATTTAACTCATCAGACCAAGATGTTCGATCTCAGTAAACTCATCTGACCAAGCACAACAATCAAAGTAAACTCATCAGACCAAGCACATCGATCTAAGTAAACTCATCAGACCGAGCTCATCGATCTAATTAAACTCTTCAGACCAAGCTCATTGATCTAAGTAAACTCATCAGAGAAAGGTATTCGATCTAAGTAAACTCATCAGACCAAGCCCTTCGATCTGAGTAAACTCATCACACCAAGCTCATCTATCTAAGTAAACTCATTAGACCGAGCTCATCGACCTAAGTAAACTCATCAGACCAAGCTCATCGATCTACGTGAACTGATCACACTGAGCTCATCGATCTAACTAAACGCATCAGACCGAGCTCATCGATCTACGTAAACTCATCAGGCAAAGCCCATCGATCTAAGTAAACTCTTATGACAAAGCTCATCGATCAAATAAACTCATAAGAACAAGCTCATCGATCTAAGAAAATCCATCAGACCACGCTCATCGATCTTAGTAAACTCATTAGAGAAAGCTAATCGATCGACGTAAACTCATCAGACCAAGAGCTTCGATCTAAGTAAACTAATTACACCAAGCTCATTGATCTAAGTAAGCTGATCAGACCAAGCCCATAGATCTAAGAAAACTCATCAGACCAAGCACATCGATCTAAGTAAACTCATCAGACTGAGCTCATCGACCGATATAAACTCATCAGACCGAGCTCATCGATCTAACGAAACTCATCAGACTAACCTCATCGATCTAAGTAAACTCATCGGAGAAAGCTAATCGATCTAAATAAACTCATCAGACCGAGCTCAT
>NW_007746314.1:12375-12579 GCF_000696425.1 Galeopterus variegatus | reverse complement strand
ATAAACTCATCAGACCGAGCTCATCGATCTAACGAAACTCATCAGACTAACCTCATCGATCTAAGTAAACTCAATAGAGAAAGCTTTTCGATCTAAGTATACTCATCACACCAAGCTCATCGATCCAAGTAAACTCATCAGACCGAGCTCATCGATCAAACTAAACTCATAAAGCCTCATCAGACCAAGCTCATCGATCTAAGT
>NW_007746314.1:11072-11516 GCF_000696425.1 Galeopterus variegatus | reverse complement strand
AACTCATCAGACCAAGCCCATCGATCTAATTAAACTCATCACACCAAGCTCATTGATCGAAGTAAAGTCATCTGACCAAGCACATCGATCTAAGTAAACTCAACAGACCGACCTCATCGATCTAAATAATCTCATCAGACCAAGCCCTTCGATCTAAGTAAACTCATCACACCAAGCTCATTGATCGAAGTAAACTCATCCGACCAAGCACATCGACCTAAATAAACTCATTAGACCAAGCACATCGATCTAACTTAACTCATCAGACCAAGCACATCAACCTAAATAAACTCATTAGACCAAGCACATCGATCTAACTTAACTCATCAGACCAAGCTCATCGATTTAATTAAACTCATCAGACCAAGATCCTTGATCTAAGAAAACTCATCAGAGAAAGCTATTCGATCTAAGTAAACTCATCACACCAAACTCATCGATCCA
>NW_007746314.1:6899-7537 GCF_000696425.1 Galeopterus variegatus | reverse complement strand
GACCAAGCACATCGATCAAAGTAAACACATCAGACCAAGCACATCGATCAAAGTAAACACATCAGACCAAGCACATCTATCTAAGTAAACTCATCAGACCAAGGACATCGATCTAAGTAAACTCATCAGACCGAACCCATCGATCTAATTAAACTCATCAGACCAAGCTCATCGATCTAAGTAAACTGATAAGAGAAAGCTATTCGATCTAAGTAAGCTCATCAGACAAAGCCCTTCGATCTAAGTAAACTCATCACACCAAGCTCATCGATCTACGTAAACTCATCAGACCGAGCTCATTGACCCAAGTAAACTCAATGGACCGAGCTCATCCATCTAAGTAAACTGATCAGACTGAGCTCATCGATCTAACTAAACTCATCAGACCGAGCTCATCGATCTACGTAAACTCATCAGGCCAAGCCAATCGATCTAAGTAAACTCTTCTGACAAAGCTCATCGATCCTCAGTAAACTCATCAAACAAAGCACATCGATCTAAGTAAATTCATCAGAGCGAGATCTTCGATCTGTGTAAACTCATCAGACCGAGCTCATCGATCTAATTAAACTAATCAGACTAATCTCATCGATCTAAGTAAACTATTCAGACCAAGCTCATTGGTCTAAGTTAACTCA
>NW_007746314.1:4804-5151 GCF_000696425.1 Galeopterus variegatus | reverse complement strand
AAAACTCATCAGACCGAGCTCATCGATTTTTTGTAAACTCATCAGACCAAGCACATTGGTCGAAGTAAACTCATCAGACCAAGCACATCGATGTAAGTTAACCCATCAGACCAAGCACATTGATCTAAGTAAACTCATCAGACCAAGCTAATCGATCTACGTAAACTCATCGGACAGAGCTAATTGATCTAACTAAACTCATCAGACCAAGCTGATCGATATAATTAAACTCATCAGTCTAAGCTCATCGATATAAGTAAACTCATCATACCGAGCAAATCGATCCAAGTAAACTCATCAGACCAAGCTAATCGATCTAGCAGAAATAATCATACCAAGCTTATCGA
>NW_007746314.1:1083-1443 GCF_000696425.1 Galeopterus variegatus | reverse complement strand
AAGCTCATCGATCTAAGTAAACTCATCAGACCAAGCACATCGATCTAAAAAAACCAATCAGAGTAAGCGAATGGATCTAAAGAAACTCATCATACCAAGCACTTCAATCTAAGTAATCTCATTCCACCAAGCTCATCGTTCTAAGTAAACTCATCAGACCAAGCACATCGATTTAAGGAAACTCATCAGACCGAGCTCATTGATCTAAGTAAACTCATCAGGCCGAGCTCATCGATCTAAGTAAACTCATCAGACCGAGCTCATCGATCTAAGTAAACTCATCAGACCAAGCACATCGATCTAAGGAAACTCATCAGACCGAGCTCATTGATCTAAGTAAACTCAACAGGCCGAGCTCAT
>NW_007746314.1:0-366 GCF_000696425.1 Galeopterus variegatus | reverse complement strand
AAACTCATCAGACCGAGCTCATTGATCTAATTAAAGTCATCAGACTAAGCTCATCGATCTAAGTAAACTAATCAGACCAAGCCCTTCGATCTAAGTAAACTCATCACACCAAGTTCATTGATCGAAGTAAACTCATCTGACCAAGCACATCGATCTGAGTAAACTCATCGGACCGAGCTCACCGATCTAACTAAACTCAACAGACCAAGCTCAATGATCTTATTAAACTCATCAGACCAAGATCCTCATTCTAAATAAACTCATCAGAGAAAGCTTTTCGATCTAAGTAAACTCATCACACCAAACTCATCGATCCAAGTAAACTCATCACACCGAGCTCATCGATCTAACTAAACTCATCAGACC
>NW_007746313.1:13036-13636 GCF_000696425.1 Galeopterus variegatus | reverse complement strand
CTCTACCCCACAAGGCTGTTTTTCTGAAATGAAGGGCAGATAGTATGTTTCTCAGATAAACCAAAACTGCAGGAGTTCACTGCCACAGAACCACCCTTACAAGAAATTCTCAACAGAGTACTGGGTTTGGTACCTGAAAAATAACTATCATCACTGAGATAAAAACTCAAAGAAAATCAAAACCCAATAGTAAAATAAAAATGCTAACAATGAAGAGAAAAAGAGTTTATCTACAACCCAAGTAACTGAAAAATACAGAAGACAAACGATAAATCAGAAAGAAAGGATCAAAAGACACTTAAGACACCCAAACAAAAATCAATAAAATACTAGGAGTAAATCAACATTTTAACAACAGCTAATTTTTCTATAAATATTTAAGCATTTACAAAAAATAAACTGATATTAAAGTTCAGTAAAGAATGTAGAATTAGTTAACAAATCATATAAGGATTTATTTATTCATACAGAAAAAAAATTGTTTACTTCACCATAGCACACAAAAAATTAATTCCATATGAATTCAGGACTCCAATGTGAGACATAAAATATTAACCCTTTTAGAAGAAAATATAGTAGAAAATATTTGTTTCTTTGAAG
>NW_007746313.1:10663-10896 GCF_000696425.1 Galeopterus variegatus | reverse complement strand
TCTTAAAAAGTACAATATACCATGTAAACTGCAAACTCCATATTAATAGACTATTGTATTTCTTCTTCTATTTCCAAGAATCAGTGTTCAAATATTACTTGTTTCTAAATTGACTTGGTGCACAAACACAAACTAGTTTTTAATCTGTGCGTTTGATTATGATGAAACTTCTCAGGCATAAACTGTTATTTCCTCTGGGCAAGTATCCGTTTGTAAGACTATAAAACTATTAG
>NW_007746313.1:8298-8583 GCF_000696425.1 Galeopterus variegatus | reverse complement strand
TTCTGTACCTGGCTTATTTCACTTAACATAATTTTCTCTAAATTCATCCATGTTGCTGCAACTGGCAGAATTTCATTCCTTTTTACAGCAGAGTAGTATTCCATTGTGTACATATACCGCATTTTCCTTATCTAGTCATCCATCAATGGACATTCAGGTTGGTTCCAACTCTGAGCTATTGTAAACAGAGCTGCAAAAAACACAGGAGTGCAGGTGTCCCTTCAATGTGATGATTCTATTCCTTTGGGTATATACCCAGTAGAGGGATTTCTGGATCTCATGGCA
>NW_007746313.1:5894-6117 GCF_000696425.1 Galeopterus variegatus | reverse complement strand
TTAAACAGAACCCTAATTTATTGGATGAATATCATAGAGTTCCCAGAACTGACTGGAAGTTTAAGGAACCAGGTTTAAAAATATGAGCAGAACCTAAAGCAAGCCATTGGAGGAAAGTCAAAACCCAGACATGAAAGAAAAAGAGTATGGTTAGGAACCTTGTTGTTTTCAACACAGAGCCCTGCATGACCTGGCAGTGCTGCAAGTACACTGGGCATCACCA
>NW_007746313.1:0-226 GCF_000696425.1 Galeopterus variegatus | reverse complement strand
AACCTCCAAAACTGAAATAAAATCTATTTCTTCTTAAATTAACCAGTTTCAGGTCTTCTGTTATAAGCAACAGAAACAGACTAATACTTGTGAGATCCAAAACAATTTTTTGATGTGATGATGGCATTTAGAGGTCCTTGACTTCTAAAGCATTTTGTGGAAAAAGACTCCTCACTGTAGTCCAAACACCATGCTCACCTCCAACACAAAGTTTTACTCAGTTTCC
>NW_007746312.1:3399-13637 GCF_000696425.1 Galeopterus variegatus | reverse complement strand
AAAAAAAAAAAAAAAAAAAAAAAAGAAGGAAAGTATCTCAACACAACTAAAGCCATGTATGACAAACCCACTGCCAATACCATCCTAAATGCTGAAAAGTTGAAAGCTTTTCCCTTTAGAACAGGGATGCCCACTCTCACCACTCCTATTCAACAGAGTGTTGAAAGTAATAGCCAGAGTAATCAGGGAAGAAAAGGAAATAAAGGGCACCCAGACCAGAAAAGATGAGGTCAAACTGTTCCTGTTGCAGATGACATGGTCCTGTATATAGAACAGCCTAAAGACTACACAAAAAAGCTCTTAGTTAATAAATGATTTTAGCAAAGTTGCAGGATTCAAAATTGACACACAAAAATCAGTAGCATTTATATATTCTAACAATGAACTGTCAGAAAATGAAATATAGAGATCTAGCCCATTTACAATTGCCACCAAAAAAATAATATACCTAGGAATAAATTTTTTAAAAGATGTGAAAAATCTCTATCCTGAGAACTGTAAACCACTGTTGAGAGAAATTAAAGAGGACACAAGAAGATGAAAATATATCCCATGCTCTTGGATTGGAAGAATTAACATTGTGAAAATGTCCATACTACCCAAAGTGATCTACAGATTCAATGCAATCCCCATCAATATTCCAATGACATTTTTCTCAGAATTGGAAAAAACAACCCTAACATTCATGTGGAAGAACAAAAAGCCACGAATAGCCGAAGCAATCCTTGGCAAAAAAAAAAAAAAGAAAGCCAAAAGCATAACACTACCTAACTTTAAACAATACTACAAAGCTATAGTAACCAAAAACACATGGTACTGGCATAAAAACAGACAAAAGGACCAGTGAAACAGAACAGAGAACCCAGAAATCAACCCATGTACCTACAGCCATCTGATCTTTGACAAAGGCTCCAAGAACACACATTGGGGAAGACTCTGCCTCTTCAGTAATTGGTGCTGGAAAAATTGGACAGTTATATGCAGGAAAATGAATCTAGACCCGTACCTCTCACCATATACTAAAATCAACTCAAAATTTATGAAAGAATTAAATATATGTCCTGAAACAATAAAACTCCTTAAAGAAAATGTAGGGGAAGCACTCCAGTAGGTAGGACTGGGTACAGACTTTATAACCATGACCCCAAAAGCACAAGCAATCAAAGGAAAAATAAACAAATTGGAGTTATAAAAAAATAAAAAGCTTCTGCACAACAAAAGAAACAATTAACAGAGCAAAAAGACATCTGACAGAGTTGGAGAAAATATTTGCAATATAAACATCTGATAAACTATTAATAACCAGAAAATACAAGGAACTCAAACAACTTAAGAGCAAAAAAAAAAAAAAAAAAAAAAACCTAATTAAAAAAATTGGTAAAGGATTTGAACAGGCATTTATAAAAGGAAGATATCATGCATGGCCAACAGACACACAAAAAAATGCTCAACATCACTCTGCATTCAGGAAATGCAAATCAAAATCACTTTGAGATACCATCTCACTCCAGTTAGGATGCTAATATCCAAAAGACTGAAAATGGAAAATGCTGGAGAGGATGAGGAGAAAAGGAACACTCCTACACTGTTGGTGGGATTGCAAAATGGTGCAGCCTTTATGGAAAATAGTGTGGAGGTCCCTCAAAGAACTAAAGATAGATGTACCATACGACCCAGCTATTCCACTGCTGGTTAATATACCCAGAGGAGTAGAAACCATCATGTTGAAGGGATACCTGTACTTGTATTTTCATTGCAGCACTATTTATAATAGCCCAGAGTTGGAACCATCCTAAATGCCCATCGTTGGATGAGTGGATAAGGAAACCGTGGTATATCTACACAATGGAATACTACTTTATTTAAAAAATGAAATACTACCATTCGCAGCAACATGGATGGACTTAGAGAAAACTATATTAAGTAAAATATACACAGAAAAGGAAATACAGCATGTTCTCACTTATTTGTGGGAGCTAATAAAAATAAATAAGCAAATATACAAATGAATGGAGGATGGGAAAGAAGAAACAAAAATCACAACAATCACTACAAATCCTTGAACTTGTTAAGACAAGTGAGCAGTTATTATGTAGATGGGGGTAAGGAAGAAGAGAGATGGAGGAAAAGGAGGAATTGGTAAAGTTACATGAAAATCAACTATATTTTATATTCATAAATTAAGATAAAATAAATATATACATAAAATAATTATTTTTCAATATATTTTAAGTTTAAAATGATGACATCAGAGAGATAAGCAAATGCCACATTTTGCAAAGAGTTAGATTTACATCATAAATTTAAAAAAAAATTTTTAAAAACTATTCGACATTACTAAGGTGGGGAATGAAATAAACTGACTTTATGTTTTAAAATATCATAATACAGGGCCAAGCCTGTGGCGCACTCGGGAGAGTGTGGTGCTGGGAGAGCAGCAGCGCTCCCGCCACAGGTTCGGATCCTATATAGGGATGACCGGTGCGCTCACAGTGCTCACTGGCTGAGTGCGGTGTGGCCGGTCTCAAAAAGGACAAAAATATATGTATATATATACATATATATATATATATATATATATATATATATATATATCTCATAATACATAATCTATGGCTAATGGCTTATATGAGATTAATAAATAAGGAGAGTATTTTTACATTTTATTAACTGATAAAGATCAATTTAAAAACAGTGATGACTCAGAGAGCATTCACTTGAAGTACATTTATATTGCAATAGAAATAGTACGATTTATTGGCAGATGATTGTGATAGTCTGAAGAATAATAAATAATGTTTTATTTTTGATTTAGGCCACTGAGTAAATATGGATGTTATTTACTGATAAGAAAAAGACTGACAGGAGAAATAATTTTGTGTTAAGAATCAGTGATCTAAAAACACATAGTACTAATCTTTGTCTTTTTATCATTCACTAACGGGCATAAGTATTGTTAAAAGTAAATTGATTTTTTTCTTAATATTCAGCAATATTTCAAAACCTTTCAAACATTCATACTCAAAAACTAAGTGATGCCAACATGTAGTAATAATATTATAATCATCTGCCTACTTAAAGTCACAAATCCTATTTTTCATAATGCAAACTACAAGGTCCTCATCTGACTTGAAGAAAGTTTTAAGATCAAACAAGAAGTTGTGTCTTATAGAACTTTCTAAGTCAGTATTGGTTATGAAGAATTATGCAAGAATCCTGTAAAGACAGTCTTCTTCTGGGTTTGCAGCACTTTTATTAAGCACAATTTGCAGCTAATCTATAGCATAATTTACACTTTTCATAAGTTCCTATACATAGACAACTTATTAATCCTGACATCCACAGTATCACGAGAAGAGATTTTGAAATGTATTTCTTTATGAAGCATCCTAAGGTGAAGTGAATCAGAATGCATTATACGTGTAGTGAACCAGAGATAATTGTAAGCCATTCAGACACTGAATACCATGGTGTATGAAATAATTAATTGATTTAAAGAATAATTGTATATTCAGTTAACATATAGCTAAACTATCAACAATGTGTAGGAAAACATTGAGCATGGTTGGGACATAAAGAAATTTACATTTATATTAATTATAATGACTGAGAATGCAGTTTGGATTTAATTAACCTCCCAACTCTCTTTCACATCTTTGTTCCTAAGCCTGCAGACAGGGAAAATCAACATGGGGATCATGATTGTAAAAAGCACAGTGACCTCTTTTACTAGGAGCCATGAGCTCTTGCAGTTGGGCACACAGCACAGGGGGAGGATGGCTCGATGGAAAATGGTGATGGCATTCAGGAGGAAGTGCTGTTGTAGACGGCTTTCCAAAGTCCACCAATCAAAAGCTTCTTGTAGATAGTGACAACTATGAAAACATTGGATGCAAGGATGATCAGGAGGCTCCAAGCCTTACTGAATGTTGAAATGACTAAACATACCAACTGGCTGAAGCAGGGCCAGAGCAGGATACAGAGAAGGAGGCAGAGAACTCACAGCCAGAGTTATCTATGATGTTAAATCCACAGTAGGATAGTTCCAACAGAGAATGTGTGAATGTCAAGGAAGAGAGCCTACCACATATGGAAGTTTCAGCTAACAGGAGAGCACAGATCTTATCAGACATAGCAACTGTGTAGAGATGGGGTTGCGAACAGCTAGAAACTAGTGATACCCTATCACTGTTAACACCAACATTTCTGTAATCATAGATGAGCGGCCAAAGAAAAATTGTAGCATGCATCATTTGGAGAAGATATATCTGTTTTCTACAACTAATTTCTAGTGCCTTGGGTGTGAATATACTGGAATGACAAATATATAGTAAGGATAAATGTCTGAGGAAAAGGTGCATGGGTGTATGGAGTGATCATTATGACCCCAATTATGCTCAAATTCCCCAACAGAGTGGCTGTGTAGATGTACATCACCACCAGGAACACGGGTATCTGCAGGTGTGGATAGTCTGAGAAACCCATAGTATGAACATGATCAAAGAGCTCTGTTTTCCCTCTTTCAATCCCATGGCTTTTGATTTGGAAAGAAAAGAAAAGAAAGGAAAACTGAGCAGCAGAACTCAAGAAGGTGGGGTGGGTGTAACTCAGGAGAGGCTCATTGTAAACTGCTAATGACAAATGTAGTCAGTTTGCTTTCAAAGTGTTATGCTTCATTTGGAACCTTACTTGACAGCTTGCTAACATTTTAATTATGGACAATAAGCTTTGTCCTTCAGTACTTTTGTTTTTTTATGTGGAAAATTAAGAAAAAATTATAGAACTAAATTACTATTTCCTGTAATTTAGCTTTTAATGTATGTACTACTTTGAGCATTGAATGCTCAAAGATAAAGTAATTATATGAGAAGAAGAAAAATATAACACAAAACAAGAAAACTATAGAACTACCATAGTAGCTATGTTATTATGGCAGAAGAAGTGTGGGGAAGATTACCTATTTTTGATACATTAAGAATGGAATAATAGTAATCTCTTCACAAAAATATATAATTTAGCAGACATTCACACTTTTGAATTGGCATATTGAATGTTTATCTATTCTTTGTGTATCCTATTATTAAGTATTCATAGAATATCTAAACAAAAATTCCACTGATCACAATGTTCTCACCCCCCATATGTTCATTTATAAACCACAAAATGCTCAATGATATAAAACTGTCTTAGGGAGGTATTTTTGAGATTTTCTTAAGTGTTTTACATTAAATATCTTCTTCTGGTCATGCAGTCTGTTTATTGTGCATGTTGTTTTAATAGAAATAAACCACCAATTATTTATCAGCAATTATAAACCACAAAAAAATAGGACTCAAGGAATAGCTCACAGAAAAGCAACCAAAACTACTTTTTATGTGACAAACTTAGGTATGGTGGCTGAGGATGAAGGAAATATTATGTGCAATAGAAAAATATGAACTTTTTGTTTTTGTAAATCAACAGCAGTCTGAATATTAGAAATTCCACCTGATTAATCACCACTCCAAAAAATAAAAATAAAAAACTGGTTCTAGAAATGGATTTGAGACCCAATCATTACGATGTTTCCATTTTGAAAACATCTATAAACTGTAGCACATTAGACTTGTCCACCAAGCAGGAGCCGACCATGAAATCTACCACAACTAATCCCAGCCACAGAGCATCAGCTGTGTGATCACACATCTCACGGCATAGGAGATTTCGTTGACCTTTTTGGGACTTACTTATTTAGTCAAATGCATAGACAATAAAAAAAGCATATCCTCACATTCAATAACTTATTTTACTTTTTTTTTTTTCCTTTTTGTCTTTTTTACTGACCAGTAATGGGATCGCAACCCTCGGTGTCACACCTGTACCGGGGACCAGCAACGGGATCGCAACCCTTGGTGTTGCGCCCGCGCCGTGCTCAGCCAGTGAGTGGGAACCGGTCTCCATATGGGATCCGAACCCTCAGCGGGAGCGCCGCCACGCTCCCAAGCAGCGCACTCTCCAGTGTGCCACCGGGCCAGCCCAACTTATTTTACTTTTACTGATCACAAATATGCAGGTTAAGAATTTTGAAGTATGTTCTGCTACTTACTGCAAGGCAACTAAATGAAACCATTATATCAGTGAGGGTTTGAGAACTCGGAATGGAGAGAGAATCCCTGGAAATGTTAGATCGTGCTCTGCCTAATAGAAACTAAGACAATTTTTTTGACGTGTCTAAACCAAGATTGAGACAAGATTTGGCACAGTTGAAATGCAGAGGATTCCTAACTATTTTCACAAGTCTTGTGTTTAGTCTTCAATATCAATAGTTCTGTTCTCCATTCCTTACATTAAAGCTCCTATCCAAACATCTAATGACTCCTCTTCAAATTCTGTCATTGAAACAAACCACAACACTACCATTACAGTCTTCCATACTTCAACATTTATCTTAGGATGTCCTTTATTAGTACTGAATTTTCTTATAATTTTCAGAACCTAATCAATATAGTTCTACTTCTAGAGTCCATAGATATAGTAATGCTGATTTACTGTCTTCCACAATATAGACTTTCAAATATTGCAAGATGCGTTACATACTCTTCTTGCTTTTTCCTTGGTAAACACCTTTATTGTTTTTATGTGTTTGTTTCATTTGCTCTCTCACACAGGTTACTAAATATATCAGAAGTTCTACTCAATATTCTTGGTATTACATGTTCACCTTTCTTAATCTTCTTTATAGTTATATAAAGTTATATTTGCATGGAAATGTTATTTATGTGAATGTTATAGTGATTATGGGACATTTATAAAAGTCTGATGATCCTGGTGTGATGCTGTCACTCATGATGTTAGCTGGTTTCTTAAAATGCTCTGTGAAAAAACTTTATTTTCCTGTCAATTGCTGAACTATTATCACGTTTTTGACCATCGCTATTCTGAGTTTTTTTTCATGCGACATTATCATTTTGGTTCTTTATCTAAAATTGTGTACAATCAAATAATAGAAAAAATTTTAAATGCTCATAAAAACAGTTTTCCAATAAGTTTAACATCAATGGACCATACTAAAACATCCAGAACTCCAATGGAGAAACTGATGACCTCGTAAAATTGCTAATCATAATCCAAAAAAAAAGAAATTCCTTATATGAGATTGAATATCTGATGAAGATAATGTTTTCATGACTTTTATTTAAAACATTCTTGGTTCTTTACATAAATGTTTTATTTTCATGACTTCGAGAAACTTTTCATCTTAAGCTATTTGTCCTCTAGAGAAATTTGGAAAAAAATATACTTTGATCAACAAAAAGTATTTTTTCCAAATCTGAAATAACTAAACAATACTGTATTTATTCAGACATTATGTGATATACATGATGAAAATACAAGATAATCTACAAGTAAATTATGAAATTAATAAGAGATTTTGTTAGAGTTGCTCAAAATAGGCAAAGTAAAAATATGTTATCCTAAAAACAAACATTTTACAATAGACATAAAAAGCTGCATTAAAAATACTAAGCTCTCAGTGATTTATTAAATAAAATATTTGCAAGAACTTTACAGTAAAAATATGATAAACTTTTATTATGAAACTT
Organism: Galeopterus variegatus; assembly: GCF_000696425.1. Taxonomy (NCBI): domain Eukaryota; kingdom Metazoa; phylum Chordata; class Mammalia; order Dermoptera; family Cynocephalidae; genus Galeopterus; species Galeopterus variegatus. The sequence continues at coordinate 6,054 of NW_007746312.1, read as the reverse complement.
TTGGTAAATCTAAATAAACAGAAAGATAGAGTAAACTTTAGATTTAGAGTACCTGGTAATGTCAATTTGCTATTTCTTTCAAGTATATCTATATATTGACTGTAATCTTACCCTAAATCCCAGGGATTGTGCTAAACTTTGGTCGGTAAGGTAAAGATACAAAAACATCACATCACCTTGCAAAAAACATAACAAATGTTTGGAGTTGATCTATTGAATATCAAAGCTTATTAGTTATAGGTGATTCTGATTTTAAAACAAATCGAATCATATATAGAGCCTAGACATTGACCCATACATACATGACCACATACTTTATGAAAAATACAATAATGGAGAGAACTTTATAAGGGTGTTAGTTTTCAAAAATTTTGTTGGGACAAATATACTTTCAGAAGTTAAAATATAAAATAGGGTTATTTCCATATCACAACAGAAACCCATTCCAGTTTGATCATGGAAACGAATGCAAAAATCAATGTAAAAAGACAAAATAAAATATAGAATACAAAAAAACAATGAAAATAGAATATAATATAAATGACAGAAGAGTATACACAATTTAGGATAATATACTGCCTAAACTACCTAACTATCCTTCATTGTTTTGAAGTTGAGGAATGTTACCTAAATAAGATATTAAAAACTCTTCAATATATAAAGGGACAATTTAAAAAATTTTGCTTCAGTAAAAATTAGAAAATCTCTGCACCTAAATACACAATCAGGAGAGCGAGTAGAGAAATTACACTCTGGGTGAGAATTCAGTACATCTATGACATAACGGAATGTATGCTATAAGATTTAATTTGTATAATCTGCAAATAGAGAAAAAATTGAAAATTATACTCTCATAACCTATATTTAAGAGTTTCTGATGAAAAAAATAAAATGATCTGAATAATACAATCTCAATAATGGATTTTACTGCCAGTGAGGAGGGGAAGACATAGAGACTAGTAAACTGCTTAAGGGCAATTTATAAATTGCTGATACTTTTCTGTCTTTTCTCTCCTGGAGAAAGTATCATAGAGTTTTATTATTCACAAATGCTTATGTAATTAGATGCCACATTTCATGATTTAAAAAAGAGAAAGAGGAAGAAACTGAGAGGAAGGGAAGAGAACATGTAGGGGCAGCATATTAACAGGTTTCAAGGATTCAGATATGGACATCTTTAAAGGATCAATATTTAACCTCGTACATACTGGGAGAAATATAGCAGATTTTTCATTCGTTTTTAGTTTTACCCACAGGTGATTTTCAAAGCGAAGTGGGATTTAATAATTAAGGATGTATATAAGTTAATTTTCTGGATAAATGTTATACCATTATTTGAAGAAAAAATTAAGAACCATCAATGCAATACATAAAGCACCTTTTAAAAACTAATCAAGGATATGTGTGTATCTGTATGTATGTGAATGTGTGCACATGTAAATACACTGAGACAGAAAGCAGTTTGCTGTGAAGGAACTTCCTGATGGACTCCTTCCTTATTTCTAATGCTGTAGATAAGAGGATTTAGCATAGGGATCGCAATGGAGTAAAACACAGTGGCTACTTTAATGAGGAGCCACGAGCTCTTAGATTTGGGAACACTATAGAGAACAAAGAGAGTCCCAAGGAAAATGGTGATGGTAGTCAGGTGGGAGGCACAGGTGGAGAAGGCTTTCTGATGTCCACCTGTGGAAGACAGTTTGATGATAGTGACAACTATGAAGACATAGGAGGTTAAGATGACCAGGAGGCTACAAGCCTCATTCCTTGTAGAAACGACTAACATCAACATCTGGCTGAAGTTTGTGTCAGAGCAGGACACAGAGAGTAGGGCAGAGAACTCACAGCAAAAGTGATTTATGGTAGATCCACAGTAGTACACTTCCAAAAGAGAATATATGAGTGTCATGGAACCGAGTCCACCCCATATGTGAGTTCCAGCTAAAAGGACAGCCCAGATCTTATGAAAAATAGCAACTGTGTAGAGCAGGGGCTTATAAACAGCCACAAGCCAGTCATAGGCCATCGCTGCTAATATATTTGCTTCTGTAATCACAAATATGATGGTAAACAAAAACTGTATTATGCATCCTCTGAAGGAGATAATTCTTTCTTTCACAACTAAGATTTCTAGTATTTTGGGTGTGACTACAGTGGAATAACAAAAATCCAAGGACAGATGGCCAAGGAATAAGTACATAGGTGTATGGAGTTTGGGATTGATCTTTATGACCCCAATCCTACCCAAGTTCCCCATGACAGTGACATTGTAGATGGCCAAGAACACCAGGAAGAGGGGTGCCTGGAGATGTGGGAACTCTGAGAAGTGCAAGAGGACAAAAGTGGCTCCAGCACTCTCATTTACTTCATTCAACATCATCATCCCAGTTGGAGGAAATCAGAAAGTTCACCCTGAGCAGCCAGATACAACACAGACAGTAGGAATGAGGGAAATGCAGACAGCTGGATGAGAATCACCACCGAGCGAAGTACAAATTTCTTTGCCTTTGTTTTTTTTGTGCCTCATTTGAACCTCCATTTGGCCACTTAATACTTGAATATGGATTACTCCCTTTACCCTTCAGTGATTCATTTCCTCATCTGCAACACATGAAATGTGTCTATCGCATAAAGTTCTTTTACTAGTTATATAAA
>NW_007746312.1:0-239 GCF_000696425.1 Galeopterus variegatus | reverse complement strand
CATCTCTATAGATGCTGAAAAAGCATTTGATAAAATCCAACACTCATTCATGACAAAGACCATCTATATGTTAGGTATAGATGGAAAGTATCTCAACGTAATTAAAGCCATATGTGATAAACCGACTGCCAATATCATCCTGAATGGGGAAAAACTGAAAGCTTTTCCGTTAAGAACAGGAACAAGACAAGGATGTCCACTCTCACCACTCCTATTCAACATAGTTTTGGAAGTACTAG
>NW_007746311.1:10787-13637 GCF_000696425.1 Galeopterus variegatus | reverse complement strand
TCCGAATTCATGACCTTGGTGTTATAAGGCTACAGTCTAACCAAATGAGCTAACTGGACAGCCCCCAAAATCCTGCTTTTTTTTTTTTAAGGAATTTAGTTTATTAAATTATTTACTTGTAAAACTGATAATTATACATTGTTTTAGCAAATTATCAGGATGTATTAGACAGCATCCTGGTAATCTATGATGTTGCATCCTTCTGTGGTCAGTTTGCATAAATATTCCAAAGGAAAAGAATGATCTTTATTGAACTGTTAACGTGAAATCACGATGCTATAGATCAAATGCCCCCCCCCCAACCTCACTGAAGCTTAATTCCCACTGTAACTGTTGAGGGTGGGAAATCCTATTATGGTAGTTGAAAGGTGGGCCTTTGAAGAGGTGATTAGATTGTAAGGACCATGCCCCAGTTCATGGGCGTGGTTCTGAGAGCTTTAAAAGGAGAGCACATGAGAGTCTCTCTCTCTGCTCTGCCATTTTGACATGTGAGACCCCGCATTATAGTCACCACCAAGGCCTTCATGAGATGTGTTCCCTGGACTTTGGACTTCCCAGCCTCCAAAACTGTAAGCAATAAATTTCATTTTCTTACAAATTACCCAGTTTCTGGTATTTATGTTATAAGCAACAGAAATGGACTAATGCACATAGGATCCTGGATATGATAGAATTTGGAGGTGAAAATGAAATAGATATCAGAGAAGCAATCACAAAATGTTAAAAGGTGTTATAAATTCTAGCAATCCAGGAAGCAGGGCAGAGTCAGGCTCAGCCTGGCCACACCCCTCATGGGGATAACCACCATTTGGTAATTTTTCTCCCCAAGACTTGTTAGCTTTTCGTGCTGTTTGGCGCTCCAGTGAGTCTCCTCTTGCCCATGAGGCTAGGTCTGCTTTGATTGTCCTTGGTGCCATGTCCACACTAAACAAAGCACTTGAGAATTATTTTTAAAATAGTTTGGGTTATCACACAGCCTTTACCTCATCAAGACTTTTGTTGTTGACTATGTATATTTCAGAAATTAAAACTTGATTTCATGTGAGAAGAAAGTTGCTTGTTTTGATTCTGTGATCATGGTCCAAAGCGTTCTTGGCTCATTTATTTAAATATCCTAAAGAAACAGAAATCATGATTTGTTTTCAGATGTGCACAACAGGTATGCCGTGTACTTTCTGTCTTTTCAGAAGCAAATGACTTAAAGCCTGGACAAAAATCCTGCTTTCTCTCCTTCATAGACACATCTACCACATGTGCAAAGACAGACTCTTGCTTATTTATTTTTTGTTGTTTTTAAATCTGTGTAGGAAAGAAAAAATCCAAATTCAAAACATTTAAGAAGTTCTTTGGAAAGAAGAAGAGAAAGGAATCTCCTTCGTGCACAGGAAGTAGCAACTGGAAACAAAGTCAGGCAAAGAGTGAGGTCCTTGCCATCGAGGCAGAGCCCGTTGTGGGCTACGACTCTGAAGATGAGCTTGAGTAAGTGTTGTTTACGCCCCCCCCCCAGGCTTGTGTGCCCCAATGAGAAGGGGGGTGTCTGGGCACAGGAAGACCCAAACACTCTATTGTATTATCTTGGTAACTTGCTGCGTATCTGAGCCTTTTTTCTTCCTAAATAATCCCACCAGAGGTTCTTCCACACAAGTTGTATTTTCTGTCTTTTCAAACATAGGTTGAAGAAAGGTGGGAAAAAACATGACTAGGTACCTGCTGTGTGCCAGGTGCCGCATATATTAAAAGTTCACAGCAGCTGTGGGAGAGGAGGTGCTATATACCGTTTTATCAATGAGCAAAGTAAGCCTTAGAGAAAGTTTGCAAATTGCCCAACATCCTACAGCTGAAAGTGGCAGGGCGCGGGTATAGACCCGGGTTTAATTCGACTTAAAACTCTTTTGAGGACCCAGATACTATACTGGAAAAAGACATTTCTCTAGGCTTGAGCGTTGGGTAATCCAATAAGAGCACTTTCACTAGACAGAGGAGGAAAAAAGTCTTCTTGCTGTTCAGTCTTAGAAAAATCATCCCAAAATGTCGTTAGGAAGAACAGACCCAACGGGTGCGAATATTTCAGAGGTCTAGTGAGGAAATCCTCATTTCGTAACTTGTATTTCATCAAAGTATAATTACAGTACATATGCTGCAGTTATTCCAGCAGTTATTTCTTTGACTAAAAGGAAAAGGAACAGATTTTTTGCTATGCCAGCTTTTATAATTTCTTTTAAACAACATTGGCCCCTTAATTTGAGGATAAAACTCTTCAGAAAGCATAATATCCCTAAGGATTGGGGAACAGACCACGCCAAGATAGGGTCCCGGGCTTCGAGCATCCCGATAACGCTGTACTGACCCCTGTCCTCCGTCCTCTGCAGCCTTCTTGCCTGCTTTTAAAGGAGTAGGAATTACACTGACCACTTGGTGGCACCAAGTAACTGAAGAGGAGAGACTGGGTTTTTTCCATTGTGTGTTTTCTGCCCCAGTGCTGGCAGGCAGTGAGGGGCTCACGTTGCACCGTGTGAAGCCTGGAGGGGATGGACTGTGCCTCCGTGTTTTAGGCAGTGTGCTCTCAACCTTTGAGGAGCAAGTCGTTATCGTGATAACTGTACGAATTATTAAGCATTGTCACTGGGCTGGCCCCAGGGGAGCTATAGCAGCTACCCCCACCCACCCCTGCCTCTCGACTAGAGCACACAGATCTGCTTTTGGGGAGACAGGGGGCAGCCCCTCCAGCCACGGACAGAAGCACAGCCAGAGGGGCGAGCTAGGGTGAAGTGATCTGTCCCCTTGTCTGTACTGTCCCTCTCACAGGAGCCCACGGAAAGTGGGGACAGTGTCCTTTTTATCTTCATATTC
>NW_007746311.1:0-10191 GCF_000696425.1 Galeopterus variegatus | reverse complement strand
GGGGCAATAGCAGCTCCCCCCCCCCCCCCCTGCCTCTCGACTAGAGCACACAGTTCTGCTTTTGGGGAGACAGGGGGCAGCCCCTCCAGCCACGGACAGAAGCACAGCCAGAGGGGCGAGCTAGGGTGAAGTGATCTGTCCCCTTGTCTGCACTGTCCCTCTCACAGGAGCCCACGGAAAGTGGGGACAGTGTCCTTTTTATCTTCATATTCCCAGCATCTAGCAGCGAGGTGGTCCTCAGTTACTGGTAGCAGTTTGCTGGGGTTGATGCTAGGAAAGGAAGGTTGGGAGTGGACTCTGATGGGGCCCGGGTGGCACGAATGACATGTTTAGGGAGCAGTGCAGAGAAGAGACGAGGAGCTAAAGGCACCCTTCAGCCCCCCGAGGGTCTGCGTGCCTTCCTGCCTCAGCTGCAGCTTCTCCTGCATCACTGTGGGCAAAGGAGAGATGCATTTGCTAAGGCACGTTGGTGCCGGCAAACCACACGGGACCCTGTGGGTTGAAAGAGCTGACGCCCATGGACTGTGTGTGTGTCTGTGTGTGTCTGTGTGGTTATGCTCCCCGAGCCTCCTCGTCTCCAGCAGTCTGCGCTGGCCTTCTTCTGTTTCGTGTCATTGATCTCACGCAGGAGCAGGGTTCTTTGCCTTCTCTTGGCATGATTGAACTTGTTCCTACATTCTCTTCATTGCTTGTAAGCGCTTAGGTGGATCTAGAGGTTTGATTAGGTTTACGTTGAAGGTGGTTCGGGGTGTCGGTGTCACGTCACATCACGAGGTGCATAGTTTCTGGTTGTCCCATTTCTAGTGACACTAAGACCAAGCCCTGGGTTCAGAGCTGTCAGTGTGATCCCTCCATCAACCTTCACCTACCGGTTTTAAAACCCATTGATGATCCATTATTCTGTTGCCAGTGGTGGGGTTTTTCCTAATTTTATCATTTATTTTACATGTGCTGGCTGGACTTCTTCTATGAACTTTCCTTCATCAACTCCGTGGTTGCTCTGAAGTACAATTTGTACAGGCAGGGCAGGGTATTGCTTGGTTGTCCTTTTATTGATCCACCCTCAGGGTAATGACCTGGTACCCTAGCAACTCCCAATAGTGACCAATGAGTTTTGTTTTTTCTTTTATTTACTTTTGCTCAAGCATCGTTGTGAATGCATTGATTTTTATATATTTGATTTGCTTTCATCCATGAAAGCCTTTATTCATTTTAATCTCAAGTTGTCCCTCCTTAGGCTATTGGGAGTCACTTCAGATTAGCTCCTGGGTTCTTTTGACATGACCCCGTTCATCTTTGAAAGCTTCCTTGTTTGTTGCACAGTGAGAAATCCCAGGTTTATTTTGCATAGTTCCTGCTCCAGACCTGGAATCAGCCTTTTCTTCACAGGGCCCTGGCTCCTCCTCTTTAGTGTGAAATCATTTTTAGAGACCACCATCTGGCTGCCAGGGATGATGACTGCTACTTGTCTGTCATTGATTGTAGACATTTCCAGTAGATGTAGCTAAGAAATATGTTTTATTTTTTAAGAGTAAAATAAATCATTAATTCATTAATTCACTGATATTTCCAATTCAAGTTTAATAAGACAACATTTTTACTTCTTTGATTCTTTGTATTCTCTTTTCTCTTATACTGGAAATCTCGACTCCTTATGATATTAACAAAATTACTTTTCTTCATCCTGTAATATACTTACAGTGATTTCATTACCCCCTTTCCCACATGGATTAGGCATGGTAAACATTGTTCTGCACTCTACTTTTTAATCAGTGTTGCTGGTAATAAGACCACTGACTGCAATTTGATATCTTTGAGTTTTTTGTTGTTGAGAAGGTTTGCTATTCTAGATGTAGAGTCAAAATTCACTTGCACATACAGTTAAAGTTACTTGAAATCATTCTTTTCTCTGTGTGTTTATGCCAACAACCTGATATAAAATTAGTTTATGTTTGTTTTCTACTTTTAGAGATGGTTTTATTTTTCTTTATGTTTGATTTTGTCTTTTAGTTATGTAAAACATCTATATAGTTTCAAAGACAAAATTATAAATGCAGGTACCTTTGTACCTTGTCTCCTCATCTGGGTCTTTCCTTCCCCCTAAAGAAACTATTTTTTTTTTCCTTTTTGTCTTTTTTACTGACTGGTAACGGGATCGCAACCCTCGGTGTCACGCCCGTACCAGGGACCGGCAACGGGATCGCAACCCTCGGTGTTGGCATCTCAACCCTCGGTGTTGGGATCGCAACCCTCGGTGTTGCGCCCGCACCGCGCTCAGCCAGTGAGTGGGAACCGGTCTCCACATGGGATCTGAACCCTCGGCGGGAGCGCCGCCGCACTCCCAACCAGTGCACTCTCCAGTGCGGCACCGGGCCGGCCCACTAAAGAAACTATTTTTATTCGTTTGTTATTTATCTTTCTATTTTTATTTTTTAACTGTAAGCAAACACATACATGTGTTCATGTATATATATATTTATACCCCACTTATCTGCACAGAGCTAACATGCCATAAACAGTGCTCTGCACTCTGTGCTGCTTTCTCACTTAGTATGGTCTAGCGGTGCCTGTGTACAGAGTAAGGAGACTGTCCTCACCCATGTGGCCAGCTACAGAGCCCTCCACTATGTGAAATTCCGCGGTTTATTCAGTTAGACACCTACTGAGGGACATTTGAGTTGTTTCCCGGAGTCTTTTGCTTATATAAATATTGCTATCATACATGGCCGTGTGCATGCGGCATTTTGTGGTTTTGCCAGTGTATCTCTGGGGAGGCCTCTTCAAGCTGTCTCCACGCCTAGTTATACCCAGAGTGGAGGTATGTGGACAGTGGCTGTGGTTTTCAGAGGGTGTGGCCGTGAGCTGTCCACCGAAGGAGGGAGATCCAGGCATGTGTGTGATCTCTGTGTTAAGAGCTACCTTTGGAAGAGAGGGGCTGGTTCCTTCACTTGGCTTGATTCCCTCTTAGAAATGTGAGGACACACCCTTCTGGAGGCACAGGTTCCCACTTGCAAGCACTATTGCAGGCTCAAAGGAGGTTTAGTTAAAAGGAAACATCATTAGCCAACACAATTTGATCTGCAGTGTCCCTAAATGCCCCACAGTGGACAGGATGCCCAAGAAATATTGGCGCACACGAGATGCCCAGTGTGTGCAGAGGTGAGCTTTCCTTCCTTCATCATCGGGTCTCAGTCACCTCCTTCCACCTATTGTTCAAGAGCCACGGCTGCTAGGAAAATCTGACAGCTAATTCCCACATCCTCTTAGGATATTTTGTGCATGTCCTGTGGGTTCAGTTCCAAATCAGATCCTTGAGCTTGCAGCTGAGATGGGGATGACAGAAGGGTCCACTGCCTGTGCTACAGGACCTAGGCCCAGGGGTAGGCTTGCACAGGTGGTGCCAGGTAATAAAAAGAGGACGTGGCTTTGCAGATTTGCAGTTCTCGCTTTCAGCCAGCTGTGGATGTATGTTTTGGACCTTCTTGCGCCTGCTGTGCAAACACAGCCTCCAGCCCACCAAGAGGCTGTGTGTTTGGCCACAAGGCACAACCTCAGTCTCCCCGGGCATCCATGTATGACAGGCCTTACAGAACCCAGCTGGTGCCAGCCCTGCCTTTCTGCAGGCTTGCTATCTTGGACCTCACACCTCATCAACCTTCGTTTTTCCATTAATAAAAAGAATTCATACAAACTTCAGATGTCTTAGGAAAATTCCTATCTCTACAGTGCTCCTAGTAGCTGACTGGAATTTGACAGTGTGGGGATAGACTGAAGTCAGGAGCAACTTAAAACTGGGTGCAACAGAGGGCTTGTCATGTGATGTGCTGTTAACCCGCATCCCCCTTTTTCGTTCTGAGTCCCCCAGGGGTCAATGAGTGATGGAGGTGGGCAGAGTCTCACAGTGGCTCTTCTATCCTAGGGAGTCGAGGGGCATGCTGGGCAGCCGGGCCCTATCCCACGACAGTATTTTCATTCCTGAGTCTGGACAGGACCCTACTCGGCCTGTGCGGGTGTTTTCCCAAGAAAATGTGTGTGATCGCATTAAAGCTCTGCAGGTAAATAAATGTTCCCTTGGCGGTGTCACTTGGTATGTATGTCAAATATCAATTAAGGTGCTTTAAAATGATTTCTGCTTGGTTTATTTGATGTATTTTAAAGTAGAATTGCATGCACATCACAACTCTCCCAAGACATGCCAAGTTAGCTACAAGTGGATTTTTTTTTTTTAATCCATGTGTTCAAGGCATGAACCAGGAATGGGCACAGACCAAAAGCCAAGTTGGGATAAATGAAGGGTGCTTTGTCCCTGCTGATATGAGATGGGCAACAGGTGGATCTTGACCCATTCTAAGGCACAGCTTCAGGGACCAAGCGAGAGCTCTGGCAGTGCAAGAGCTGTGCAGACGCCCTTCAGTTCAGTCCCCTGCACCACACGAGGGTGTGGAGGGCACTTCCCAAATGAGTGAATCGGAGCAGGAGGCTTTGTTGGTAAATGTTGTTGATGGAAATAAGAGCAAATGTTTTTTATTCTAATCTAGTTAAAAATACAGTGTAATGTCAAAATGGGGCCACCACCTCCTCCAGGGGGGCTTCCTGCCAAGCGGGGAGACGATGCTGGCATGAGCTCTGAGGACGACGGACTACCCAGGAGCCCCCCAGAGATGTCTCTGCTGCAGGATGTGGGTCCTGGCACAACTATAAAGGCAAGTGCAGGCTCCAGCCATGCCCGCCATGGGGGGTAACGGAGCTCTGGAGTCCCCCCTGTGTATTCCCCTGAGATCTCCACAAAGAGAGGGACGAGGCTGTGTGCAGGGGGGCAGAGCAGGTCACTGGAGCCTCCAGTCAGCCCTTGGGCTGTATTTATTTTTATTCTTTGAGCAGAAATTCAGGTCTGGTTAGGAGATGTGGTTTGGGAGACATTTTTTGTGATGATGATAGATCTGATACAATCAACCTCGTCTTTCCTGTCTGAGCAGATGACCCGACCAGAAGCCCATTTAAAAGAAGGGAAACACCTTTGTGTCTGTTTTCTGTTGTCATGACATTTGGTGGAGGGAGAGGAAGGAGTAAACATGTAACAATCTAGGCACCCACGTCTGAGTCTTATGCCCATGACAGCGCGTTGGTTTAGGGGTAATGTGAGGTGTGTTACTGGCACACAGGGCAGCGGGCAACGTTTGACAAGCAGGAGAGGGGTTTATGACTCAGTAGGGTGGAAGAGCTGATCCCAAATGCCACCCACCCCAAGAGACTCTGAGAGGAGAGCCCGAGGGACTGAGCTCCTTCTCATGCATAAACAACATGCTCATGATGCTGCCCCTTTTTAAAATTTCTATTTTATTGTGGTAAGAACACTGAACACCCATGCAATGTACTCGTACATAAATAATAACACAGATGATCATCTTTCCCATGTAGACAAGGTTTGCCGTGGAGCGGACAGGACTGGAATTATCTGAGTTACGCTGATACTTGAAAAACAAAGGCCAGAGTTTATTTTTTACTGCCACACACCTGCTCTGCATGTCCTGTCTCCTCTGGTCAAGAGGCTATTCACAGTGAGGTTGTGGGGTAAATTGTGAATCCCTGCCTTGCAGATTCAGTGCTGCTCTGAATTACATTCTGTAGCTGCTTCACCTTGGACGTCTAGAAGCGCCCCCATGCCTAACGTCTGTGGGTAGCTGTGGATTCTCAGTGTCAGTGATGAAGAGGCGGAGGAAGGACTAAGGTGTGGCTGAGTTAGTAAGCCCACTCTGGGCAATTGTTCTCTCCAGAATTCTGCTCCAGGGCAAGCCTCTCCCTGCTTGCTCCAAGAGTAGGATCTGGGGACACCAGCTCTGTGGCCTTGAGAACAAGGAGGATGACATGGCCTATTTCCTGGACTCCTCCAAGCCAACCCTATACCCCTTAACACCTTAAAATGCCCCTGCACAGTTTCAGCGTCCCCATCTCAGGAGCAGATGTGACTTGGTATGTCTCAGGCCATGTGGTGGGGCAGTGTCTGTCGTGATCTGCCCTGACGCTACTCATCGCAGACTGACTGCCCATGCCACGGATCTCTGACTCTCACGGCATCCTAGTTCTCTGCTGTTAGCTGGGACAGGCAGTAAAGAGGAAGAACAGGCTGTTTCTAACGCATTCCTTGAAGAGCAAGTCCAGCTCCAGCTGCATGCACGGTGGTGCACGGACGCCCCAGTTAGCTGGGTGGGAGCCGCTCGCACTGGGCCAGGGCTGACCTCGTTTTTCTCAACTTCCTTCCTCTCGTGGTTACTTTTTTTTAAAAAAAAGTTCTGAGATTTTATCAATTGTCAGGTACCATGAGCAATCTACTAGCTTCCTAGGAAACCAGAATTTGGATTTTTAAGACTTAGGAAAAATAGGTGATCTTTATCATCCAAGTTTTGAAGACACAATGCTCACATTTTGTGCCCTGAAAGTTTTTTGTGCGCTGTTGTCCAATTGAGAATGAAATACAACACAGCCTTTAAAATGTGCTTATAGGGCCAGCCCGGTGGCGCACTGGAGAGTGTGCCGCTTGGGAGTGCGGCGGCGCTCCTGCCGAGGGTTCGGATCCCATGTGGAGACCAGTTCCCGCTCACTGGCTGAGCACAGTGCGGGCGCAACACCGAGGGTTGCGATCCCGTTACCGGTCAGTAAAAAAGACAAAAAAAAGGAAAAAAAAAAAATGTGCTTATATATCACATGGGTACTTGATGTAAAGGTGCCTTAAATCCCAAAAGGATGGGATTGTGGGCTGTTTAATTTTTTCCTTCTTTAACACTTTACACAGGCCACATGCCAGACAGAGAAACTTACAAAGATGACTATAGGGAAAAAGTCTGTCGCAAGTATTTGATGATACTGTCAAGGGGCTATTTCCTAACAGAATAAACTTTTCAGCAGATACATGGAATTGTTTTTTTTAAATTTCATTATCACATGAGGTAGCGATGACACTTTACTTGGAGATTATTAAGGTAAAATTACATCTCACTGATCATATTCTGGGTTTCCTGCTTCAGCAGGGAGTGCCAACCAGGGGGATAAACTGGCAGGTCTTTTAAGTCTGTTTTGTTCTGGGCAGTGAGGGAAAGGAAGGTAGTGGAGAGGACACAGGTCTGGTGACAAATGGATGAAGCATGCCATCTCCACAGAGTAAGGCCTGGGGCAGGTTTGTCACCTCTTGGAATCTGTGTCGTCAGAAGGTTTGGGGAGGGTAAAATGAGACCGGGTAGACGGTTGCCTCCCCGCCCAGCAGGACCAGTGGGCTTCTCTTCACTGACCAGAACACACCGGCCACTCCTGCTGCCTCTCTGGTGGCCGTTCCCACATCCGCTGCCCTTGGTCCCCAGTGTTTATCTCTTTGAAGATGAACATTGTAAAGCAGCTGTCACCCAGGGTCACCCCAGAAAAAGCTTCTGAGCCCCAAGCCATTTCCTCAGGGCCCCGTGAGCCACATTCCCTGTCACAAAGGGCCACATGTTAGATCTTTCAGTCCTCTGTTTCCAGAATCATCCAGAAGAACAGATTTCAGGAAAAATTGGGTAACGAGAAGCAAACAATGCCAATGTGAATTCTCCGGATGCTGCCAGCCCACCCATGAAAATGCCAGCTTCCCTGCCCTTCCCCCCACCCCGGAGACCCCACCCCAGCCCCGCCCCACATAGTCACATCACTGATCAAAGATAGGCTCATGAGTCTCCTTGGTTGTGAAGGTGTTCATCTTTGCAGACCCCAAGAACTCTCAGAATGACACTGGAGAATGGGAAGTGAGTTCTAAGGTCAGAGGAATTGAGTTCCCTAAGGGGGAGACCAGCTGTGACAGCTAGTATGGAGTTGCACGTGGACAGGAGACAGGGAAGTTAAGTTCTGTGCCGAGGTCCCCAGCATGGGGCCAGAGTGGGCCAGAGCCTAAGACCTTCTGCCTAGGCAGAGCAAACACAAGGCAACCCAAGCAGAAGAGTGGCAGGGACTTCTTGCCCTTTGCAGACTTCAGGGTATTGTTTTATAGTAGGGTGACTGAAGGCCCATGCTGTCACATTCTCATTTCCAGAGTCACCGTATTTGCAAAGCAACACATCTGTTCTCATGAGTGCCAGGCAGTGAGAAAAAAAAAAATTTTCCTGTAGGCAAGGGTCAAAGTTAAGGATTCCGTATGATTTTGAAATATACACATGCTGTTTGTGACCCTTAAGGAAGATTATCTGGGAAAGGTATCACTTGCCCAGTGTAAGGTGACTTCCTGAGTCATCAGCTATAGTTATGGCGAAGAATCCTGTGGTTTATTTTTAAAGTAATTTTTCTTGCTTTATTCCCATAAGTACCTGAATAGCTAAAAGAAAAGAGCTAATAAAATAGGTTATGTCCACTTCTATCCCTTTCTCCTTTATTTTAGTAATTATCTCCTCCCAATTTACAAAATAAACTTTATGGAATAAACTTTATACTTTCATGAGAAAATACCGTGGAACTTTGAACAGGGAAAATAAGTTCTTCTCTGAGGTTGTTCCTCTGTGGGAACAGTCCCCGTGTCGGAGCCTGTCTCTCTACTAGTGTCAACCTCCTGGCTCCCCATCCAGTTTAGCGAGGCTGCTGGGCACCTGCTCTGTGTGGGGCTCCAAGGTCATGGAAAAGAGATAGCAAGACATGCCCACGGCCCTGGGAGCTCAGCATCAGGCAGATCTGGCATCTTGCTCGCTGCTTCTTTCCTGTCTCATCAGGGCTTGCTAAATCATTGTGTAAGGAATAAAATTAAGTTCTTAAGTTAAAATGTAAACTTGACACTAACACTGAGCACCATGCTCACATAGAAAGGTTTATTTGTTTGTTCAAAGATGGCAGGGTTGTACTAAAAGCCCAGCACCCACCAGATTCTCCCTCTGCACGCACCTCTGGGCTGCAAGTGTGCACGGATGCTCAGAGCTTTCTGCTGATGCACGTCTTTGCAGGAGAACCCACCCACATCTCACTCAGTGGAGGAGCTCGCCAAGTTTGGTGGGCAGGTTTGTTAGGGTGTGGCCCATTTGTCCGTGTGGCTGCCAGAATCCCCTTCCTCCCTGGCCATGCACACTTTTGTTTTTGCTGAATGTCAGTTCCTCCCTGCTGAGGTATAAGCTGGTAACATATCTGTAACTTAACAGATGGTAACTTAAAGCCAGATTTCTGCAAGAGAGAAATCTGCATGAGGATAGAGACCTTCTAGAATGAGCAAATGAAGTTCCTGTGGAGGAATGTGGGGTGGTGGGCTGGGCACCTCCTGTGTGCCCAGCCCCTAAAATCTCACCTCTGGGCTACCCTCTAGGCTTCCAGAGATAGGACTAGCTGAAGCTGCCCTTGGAGAAATGCAGCTGGTCTGTTTCATCGGAGAAAGTAGCTCTTTTCTGAGAGCCTGTGCCAGCTGCTACAGGAGGGTGAGGGCAGAGGGGGCCTGGGATACAGTTTCTCTGCATGGCTTTGGAAAGGAGTGGCAGGTTTCCAGGGGTTGGCCCAGCACTTTAAACTCCCAGCCATCTACCTTCTAAAGGAGTATCCTAGAACACTCCCTGTCAAGGGTCAAATTGAAAGTATCTCTGCACATGTAAAGCCCAGAGACAGCGTGGGAAGACTGAGGAGGATAAAAGGAGAGTTTATGTGTTGGCTGTACCTGTTTCACGTTGGAAATTTAATGCTTGGTGTGTTTGCTCTTGCCTCGTGAAGGTCTCTTTAGTGTCCTCATCCCGGCCAGTGTCTCCAGACCACGTGAGCGACACCACGGTCTCCCCCCGGACCTCTGACAGCAGCCTGGTGCCCGTGGCTGATTTTAGTTACCCTCCGGAATTCTCCTCCTGCCTGGACAACTCTGCAGCCAAGCACAAGCTCCTGGTTAAGCCCCGCAACCAGCGGTCGAGTAAAATGAGGCGGCTGTCTTCGGTAACTGGGCTTCCTCCTCTGTGCAGAGGCAGGGCAGGCAGCCTTGGCACCCCCCTCTCCCTTCCCCCACCTCTGTCCCCCCACAGGGTCTTGTGCCCCCTCTGAGAACCACCACAGTTGATGGGACTCGGCTGCAGGAGCTGGAGTTGCTTGTCATTTTCAACAGAAGTGAATCATTTCTTCCTTGCGTAAACACTCCATCATTCATTCATTCATTCATTCATCCATTCATTCATTCCATACACAGTTATCAAGAACCTTCTGTGCACTGTGTGCCGATTG